>NW_020863539.1:0-15926 GCF_003713205.1 Coffea eugenioides
AGCACGTCGTACTCCAGACCCTTAATGCGCTCAGCCTGTTTCTCATTGGCCGCCCTAAGCTGGTTCATCTCGGCCTCAAGCCTAGCATTATCTGCGGCCAACTCCTTACGCTCCTCGGCCACGCCCCACACTAAGGCGTTAGGGTAAGCATAGGTATGGCGGCACTCACACCGTCTGAGGCGGTTAGACGGGCTCCAACGCACGACGGCCCCTCTTGGCCGTATCTGGTATGGAATCACCGGAAGCACCCCACGGGGTCGCTCTCCAGTAGGGGGACTACTAGGCTCACCATGACCGTCCATCTTACACCAAAGTTAAGAAATAATTATACTTAATAGGACATAACAAAAATCCAATTCGAGAATTCTATAACACAGTTAGTTCAACCAGGCTCTGATACACCTGTGTACAGTCTCATCCTTCCTAAGGCGAACAAGGTTTAGCGGACTGCTGCTCACTCTCGCAGGACTAACGTTCAGTTTAACGATCTAATATTCCGGAACTTACAAACGCCGTAACAATAAAATACATAAATAAAATGATAACCGGAGTCGCCATGATAGTCCAACCGTCAGAACCAACCAAAATCTAAGGAAATAGTTTAATTTGAAATTAGCATTAAATCCAAAGTGGCATGCAAAGTGAATTCAAAGTGGATACAGATGTTTGCCAATCAAAAAGAGAACGGTCAAAAGTACATTAGGTTTAATCAAGGAGCTATACAAGATATGTCATTAGCTCAATTCGGCAACCAATTATCAATTGCAGTCCAAAAGTATTTCTTTTCCTGTAAGGAAAACAAAAGGAATAGGGTGAGCTTACGCCCAGTGAGATAATACCACTCAAGCAGCAAAGTTCACATAAGCATAAAGTTTTTCATTCAAATTCATCAAAAGTAAGTAAAGGTACACATCAAAAGTGGTGATAAAAGGATACGGGCGACTCTCAAGAGCTCTTTTTTCTCGTTTGCATTCTTGATCGAACCTCATTGACTCTCCGTCAATGTTTCAAAGTAACCAACCGTAGACTCCACTTTACTTCCATTCCTTCCACCCAACATACCCCTACCGGGCCCAAACTCCAAACACTTGCAATGTGGTATTATTCGAGTATACCGAAATCGAGAGTTTCTCATACTACAAGATTCCATATAACAGTCCCCAAGGTTCATTAATTGGCAGGACCAAACCCTCGCCGCCTCGATTCAATCAACTACAAATGGGGTTGAGCTCAATGATAACAATCATGGTCGTTGGATACTCGTCCAAACGACACCAAGTCAAGTACTTTCATTTCATGTATCATTCCATGAAACATTTCAATAACATGACAAACACTGAGGGATCAAGTGATAAAAGTGAGAGTGATCAAGTACACCCTTACTTACATCAATATCGAAGGTGCAATAAACATTCAACACATCCAGTTCAAATATCAAAGCCATAGAGTAACACACAAGTGAGTAGTACACTCACCAAACTTGAAAATGATATTTTATGCACCTCCGTCAAAGGAGCGTCGTGAACCACCGTCACGCCCTAAAACATGCATACAAGTACAATGAGACTCGATAACGAGTCATAAACCAATGCCAAATACTATCAAAACATGGTTCCATAAGCATACATAAGCATGAGAGGAAACCAGAAAAATCCGGAAATAGAGTTAAGTGTTAACAAAAAAAAATAATTTTTGACACCATTTTGCAGTTTTGGCACCAAAGGCACTACGATTATCGGATGAATTTGAAAGATGCACCGTTTCGAATCTAAGAGATAGGGCTACAATGTTACAGAAGGTCACTCAGCCCAGTTTCGAGTGTAACCAGGTCAAAAATGCAATCTACTACACCAGAACCGGAAAAACAGGTTCACAAATCGCATTCTGGTGCAAATATCATAAATCAGGCTACCTAAGTCCAAATCCAGTAATTCCAAAGCCATCCGAAAGCTAAGATACCAGGATACATTTCATCAGAAGACCTCAACAACCAATTCTGAAGCATTCCCAACCAAAATAACCCATTACAGAAGAAATTCTCAAATTCGGGTAAAACCAGGGCAGCAAGGGTAATTCCATCTTTTCTCAAGCTACGCTACTCCGATTGACCTGAAATTTTACAAGAATCTCTAAAATATCATTCCCTACAATTTTCATGTTTTAACGCAAGGCCAATTCGGTCTCTAACTATGTGCTACAGTGCCGGGCAGAATATAAATCAAAGAACCCTAACTTTCCCATTTTCTTTCCAAAACAGAAATTGCTTGCAATTAACCATTTTTTCCACCTTCTAGCTTCCTTAAATACCATTTCCAATCATCATACATGGCTACACCATAACAATCATATTAAAAGAGAAATCACATGATTAAATAGAAAAATGTCATCAATCTCAACCCAAATCATGAAATAGCACCAATAATCATCACCTCAATTCACATAAGTTACTAATTAAACATTATTGGAAGGAAAAGAGTAGTTACTTAATCACTCACCTTATAACACAAGATAGGAAGCAATTCAACACCTTAGCTTTCCAAACAACTTCACCAATCACCTCAAAATCACTAAGTGGAGGAGTTTTATGGAGCAATTACAAATTTAACCGGTTGAAGTTGAAGATTGAGCAAGTTTGGAGAAAAATTTTGGAGAGCTTTTCTTTTCTTCCTTCCTTGAGAGAGCCGGCTTCAAACTTGCAAATTTTGGGGATTTTTGGGTCAACTTTTTGAGTTATTTTGATAAATTGGTAAGAGAATGAATAGTGGTAAAAAAATGGTAATGAATCTCTAAGTGACACTTGTCACTTTCATTAATTGCTTGCCTAACTTTTGTCTCTCTTACACCAATCCACTTGGTAACATCTAATTATCTCTTAACACCCGGTAAATTTAATTCAGTATCCAAAACTTAACCTAACTGGCCGAATTTTTCAGAACTTTTCGCCCTAGTGGGTCCCACGTCCGGTATACGCTCTTAATTTCTCAAAAACTATTCGATACTAGAAAATTCATCTAAAAACTATATCTGCTCCTTAAAAGTATTTAGAAATTTTCCTAATCACGAAAATGCAGAAAACAAGCCATTGAATATCATAAAACCGAAGAAATGAAAAAAAAAATTACGAGTTCTCACACTCTCTCCCCCTTAAAAGAATTTCGCCCTCGAAATTTCTCACCTCAACTCATGAAAAGTTCAGGGTATTTCTTTTGCATTTCTTCTTCCATCTCCCAAGTAGCTTCCTCTACCCCATGGTTTCTCCACAGTATCTTAACCAACGGAATCTGCTTGTTTCTTAGCTCTTTAACTTTTCGGTCAAGTACTTGGACAGGTTTCTCTTCGTAAGCAAGCGATTCGTCTACGTCGATCTCCTCGGGTTGTAAGATATGGGATGGGTCGGGATAGTACTTCTTTAGGATCGAGACGTGGAAGACGTCGTGAATTCTAGAGAGACTTGACGGCAACTCTAGCCGATATGCTACAGTACCTATCCTTTGTAGGATCTTGTAGGGTCCAACGAACCTCGGTTGGAGCTTCTTTCCTTTGCCTGCTGTGACACTCCGTAACGGTGTAACTTTGAGGAAACACATGGTCTCCAACTTCGAACTCAAGTCTTTTCTTCGATTATCTGCATAGCTCTTTTGTCGGCTTTGAGCAGTTTGGAGTCGTTGCCGTATCAACTTGACCTTTTCTCGAGCCTCTTCCATCCATGGAATAGTGGTTGGATCTAATGCCTTTCTCTCACCAACTTCGTCCCAGTAGATCGGTGATCGGTATTTTCGTCCATATAGTGCCTCGTATGGGGCCATTTGAATCGACGAATGGTAGCTGTTATTGTATGCAAACTCTACTAAGGTCATGTGTTGACCCCAGTTGCCTCCAAAATCCAGAATGCAAGTCCGTAGCATGTCCTCGAGAGTTTGGATTGTCCGTTCTGATTGTCCATCCGTCTGAGGATGATAGGTGGTGCTTAGATTGAGTTTAGTCCTTAGAGTCTCCTGGAACTTCTGCCAAAACCGAGATACGAACCGGGGATCTCTATCGGAGATGATGCTCACAGGAACACCGTGTAGCTTTACAATCTCGTCCATGTATAGCTGGGCCAACTTGTCCATGGAGTACTTCATGTTCACCGGCAAGAAATGGGCCGATTTGGTTAATCGATCGACGATCACCCAAACGGCATCGTGCCCTCTTTGCGTCCGCGGCAACCCTGAGACGAAGTCCATGGTGATGTTTTCCCACTTCCACTCAGGTATCTCAAGGGGTTGTAACAAGGCCGATGGTTTTTGATGCTCCGCCTTAACCTGTTGGCAAATGAGACATTTTTGCACGTATAGAGCGATTTCCTTCTTCATATTATCCCACCAATAGGTTCCTTTTAGGTCCTGATACATCTTGCTACTACCCGGATGGATTGTATACTTGGACCGATGGGCTTCCTCTAGAATTTCCGTTTTCAACGACTCATCCTTCGGCACCACTATTCGGTTTCGGTATTTTAAAACACCTTCAGGACTAAAATTGAAATCAGTTGTTTCTCCTTTTCTCACTTTCTCTTCCCATTTTTGCACCAGTGAATCTTCCTTTTGAGCTTCTTTAATCCTTTCCAAGAGGGTGGAGGTCACCGTAATGTTACCAAAAATCACTTTATGACTCCCAAGGTAGGGTTTCCACTCGCAAATCGACTCGAGTAAATTCCACTCTTTAATCATTAACCCTGTTACTTGCGCCTTGCGACTCAAAATATCGGTCACTACGTTCACCTTGCCGGGATGGTAGCTGATGGTACAGTCGTAATCCTCCAGAAATTCCATCCACCGTCGCTGCCTCATGTTTAATTCCTTCTGTGAGAAGAGGTACCTCAGGCTTTTGTGATCGGAGTAAACCTCGAAGGTTACCCCATATAGGTAGTGTCTCCATTTCTTCAGTGCAAAAACAACTGCGGCTAACTCCAGATCGTGGGTTGGATAATTCTGCTCGTGGGGTTTTAACTTTCTCGAGGCAAAAGATATCACATTTCGGTTCTGCATCAGAACACACCCTAGACCTTCCCGTGACGCATCGGTATAAACGACAAACCCGTCACCTCCATTAGGCAGGACTAGAACTGGTGCCATGGTTAACTTGTTCTTTAACTCCTGGAAACTCTCGTTACATTTGGTATTCCAAATGAATCGACCATGCTTCTTTGTCATGTCGGTTAGAGGACCGGCTAGTTTGAAAAAGTCCTTGATAAAACGCCGATAATATCCAACTAGTCCTAGAAAGCTGCGGACCTCGGTCGGATTTTCTGGACTCTTCCAATTAGTCACAGTTTCTACTTTCGCTGGGTCAACTGAAATACCCTCTTGAGAAATTACGTGTCCCAGAAAAGCAATTTTCGCCAGCCAAAATTCACACTTGCTGAATTTGACGTACAGTTGATGGTCTCTTAGGGTTTGTAAGACAATCCTCAAGTGTTGCTCATGCTCTTCACGCGTCTTGGAATAGACTAGAATGTCATCGATGAAGACTACGACAAAGCGATCCAGGTAGGGCTTAAAACCCTATGCATTAAATCCATGAAGGCGGCAGGAGCATTGGTTAATCTAAAGGGCATAACTGCAAACTCGTAATGCCCGTATCTTGAGTTGAAAGCAGTTTTCGGAGTTCTGTCTTCGCTCTCGACGTGATTGCCAGGGTTTTCAGGATTAGGGTTTGGATTTTGGCCCTGTTGCTGTACCACTTGTGCCAGCAAGTTGGTCATTGCTGCATAGCGGCAGCTATTTACACATTGGGGTCAGGATTAGGTCCAGATGAGGGTTCCCCAGTACCCCTGTCCGGTGTGGGTTGTCTATTTCCGCGCCCATGCCCCCGTCCACTACGTGTACCTTCCATGAACTCTACTTTGGTCTAGGCAAATGTACTAAACCAATATAAGCACAATGTATGGAAGTAAAACCCAAAAACTTTTACAAACATATATATACATTCCAAACAAGGCAAACAACACACGTATCAACAACCAGTCAAGTCAAGTATAGTCAAGTCAAGTACAAACATGGACAATCCACGAGGGAATGGCCTCATCAAAAGAAATATACACGTAACTAATCCAAACGTACAAAACGATTAGCTAAGACTCTTTTCCCTATCCGCCCTATATACAGAAAATAAAATTATCCCCAAACTCTAGGAGTCGTGACCTAGTCCGACGACGAGCTAGAAGACCCACCCGACGGGATGGATCCAACCCCAGCCTCGGGTCCCGCACACGAGTCCTCGTCACTCACGCCCTCGACCACGTCCGTGCAGAGGTTCAGGATCGATGCGGCTCGAACCTTCACCTTTCGGGCTCTCTTAGACTCGTGCTCACGCGTCTCCCTAAGCTGAGTACAGAGATCATCAACCATATCCTCTACCTCTAGCACGTCGTACTCCAGACCCTTAATGCGCTCAGCCTGTTTCTCATTGGCCGCCCTAAGCTGGTTCATCTCGGCCTCAAGCCTAGCATTATCTGCGGCCAACTCCTTACGCTCCTCGGCCACGGCCCACACTAAGGCGTTAGGGTAAGCATAGGTATGGCGGCACTCACACCGTCTGAGGCGGTTAGACGGGCTCCAACGCACGACGGCCCCTCTAGGCCGTATCTGGTATGGAATCACCGGAAGCACCCCACGGGGTCGCTCCCCAGTAGGGGGACTACTAGGCTCACCATGACCGTCCATCTTACACCAAAAGAAGAAATAAGTATAATAATCTTAAAGGACGTAACCAAAATAATCCTCAAATCGAGAATTTCTATAACACCCAGGTTAATTCAAACCTAGGCTCTGATACCACCTGTGACAGCCTCACCTTCCCTTAAGGCGAACCAAAGGGGTTAGCGGACTGCCTGTTCAACTCTCGCCAGGACTAACGGTTCAGTTTAGAGCGATCTAATACGTTCCGGAACTTACAAACGCGCGTAAACAAGTCAAAATCACAAAAATAAGAAAATGAAACCGGAGTCGGCCATGAATAGTAACCGACCCGTCAGAACCCAACCAAACATCAAGGAAATATTTACATCTTGAAATTTAGCACTTACAATCCAAAGTGGCATGCAAAAGTATTCAAAAGTGGATACATGTATGGTTTGCCAAATCAAAAGAGAAACGGTCCCAAAAGTACATTTAGGGTTTCAATCAAGGAGTTATACAAAAGATATGTCCATCTAGCTCAATTCGGCAACCAATTATCAATTGCAGTCCAAAAGTATTTCTTTTCCTGTAAGGAAAACAAACGGAATAGGGTGAGCTTACGCCCAATGAGATAATACCACTCAAGCAGCAAAGTTCACATAAGCATAAAGTTTTTCATTCAAATTCATCAAAAGTAAGTAAAGGTACACATCAAAAGTGGTGATAAAAGGATACGGGCGACTCTCAAGAGCTCTTTTTTCTCGTTTGCATTCTTGATCGAACCTCATTGACTCTCCGTCAATGTTTCAAAGTAACCAACCGTAGACTCCACTTTACTTCCATTCCTTCCACCCAACATACCCCTACCGGGCCCAAACTCCAAACACTTGCAATGTGGTATTATTCGAGTATACCGAAATCGAGAGTTTCTCATACTACAAGATTCCATATAACAGTCCCCAAGGTTCATTAATTGGCAGGACCAAACCCTCGCCGCCTCGATTCAATCAACTACAAATGGGGTTGAGCTCAATGATAACAATCATGGTCGTTGGATACTCGTCCAAACGACACCAAGTCAAGTACTTTCATTTCATGTATCATTCCATGAAACATTTCAATAACATGACAAACACTGAGGGATCAAGTGATAAAAGTGAGAGTGATCAAGTACACCCTTACTTACATCAATATCGAAGGTGCAATAAACATTCAACACATCCAGTTCAAATATCAAAGCCATAGAGTAACACACAAGTGAGTAGTACACTCACCAAACTTGAAAATGATATTTTATGCACCTCCGTCAAAGGAGCGTCGTGAACCACCGTCACGCCCTAAAACATGCATACAAGTACAATGAGACTCGATAACGAGTCATAAACCAATGCCAAATACTATCAAAACATGGTTCCATAAGCATACATAAGCATGAGAGGAAACCAGAAAAATCCGGAAATAGAGTTAAGTGTTAACAAAAAAAAATAATTTTTGACACCATTTTGCAGTTTTGGCACCAAAGGCACTACGATTATCGGATGAATTTGAAAGATGCACCGTTTCGAATCTAAGAGATAGGGCTACAATGTTACAGAAGGTCACTCAGCCCAGTTTCGAGTGTAACCAGGTCAAAAATGCAATCTACTACACCAGAACCGGAAAAACAGGTTCACAAATCGCATTCTGGTGCAAATATCATAAATCAGGCTACCTAAGTCCAAATCCAGTAATTCCAAAGCCATCCGAAAGCTAAGATACCAGGATACATTTCATCAGAAGACCTCAACAACCAATTCTGAAGCATTCCCAACCAAAATAACCCATTACAGAAGAAATTCTCAAATTCGGGTAAAACCAGGGCAGCAAGGGTAATTCCATCTTTTCTCAAGCTACGCTACTCCGATTGACCTGAAATTTTACAAGAATCTCTAAAATATCATTCCCTACAATTTTCATGTTTTAACGCAAGGCCAATTCGGTCTCTAACTATGTGCTACAGTGCCGGGCAGAATATAAATCAAAGAACCCTAACTTTCCCATTTTCTTTCCAAAACAGAAATTGCTTGCAATTAACCACTTTTTCCACCTTCTAGCTTCCTTAAATACCATTTCCAATCATCATACATGGCTACACCATAACAATCAAATTAAAAGAGAAATCACATGATTAAATAGAAAAATGTCATCAATCTCAACCCAAATCATGAAATAGCACCAATAATCATCACCTCAATTCACATAAGTTACTAATTAAACATTATTGGAAGGAAAAGAGTAGTTACTTAATCACTCACCTTATAACACAAGATAGGAAGCAATTCAACACCTTAGCTTTCCAAACAACTTCACCAATCACCTCAAAATCACTAAGTGGAGGAGTTTTATGGAGCAATTACAAATTTAACCGGTTGAAGTTGAAGATTGAGCAAGTTTGGAGAAAAATTTTGGAGAGCTTTTCTTTTCTTCCTTCCTTGAGAGAGCCGGCTTCAAACTTGCAAATTTTGGGGATTTTTGGGTCAACTTTTTGAGTTATTTTGATAAATTGGTAAGAGAATGAATAGTGGTAAAAAAATGGTAATGAATCTCTAAGTGACACTTGTCACTTTCATTAATTGCTTGCCTAACTTTTGTCTCTCTTACACCAATCCACTTGGTAACATCTAATTATCTCTTAACACCCGGTAAATTTAATTCAGTATCCAAAACTTAACCTAACTGGCCGAATTTTTCAGAACTTTTCGCCCTAGTGGGTCCCACGTCCGGTATACGCTCTTAATTTCTCAAAAACTATTCGATACTAGAAAATTCATCTAAAAACTATATCTGCTCCTTAAAAGTATTTAGAAATTTTCCTAATCACGAAAATGCAGAAAACAAGCCATTGAATATCATAAAACCGAAGAAATGAAAAAAAAAATTACGGGTTCTCACACTCTCTCCCCCTTAAAAGAATTTCGCTCTCGAAATTTCTCACCTCAACTCACGAAAAGTTCAGGGTATTTCTTTCGCATTTCTTCTTCCATCTCCCAAGTAGATTCCTCTTCCCCATGGTTTCTCCACAGTATCTTAACCAACGGAATCTGCTTGTTTCTTAGCTCTTTAACTTTTCGGTCAAGTACTTGGACAGGTTTTTCTTCGTAAGCAAGCGATTCGTCTACATCGATCTCCTCTGGTTGTAAGATATGGGACGGGTCAGGATAGTACTTCTTGAGCATCGAGACGTGGAAGACGTCGTAAATTCTCGAGAGACTTGGCGGCAGCTCTAGCCTATATACTACTGCACCTATCCTCTGCAGGATCTTGTAAGGTCCGACGAACCTTGGTTGTAATTTCTTTCCTCTACCCGCCATGACACTCCGTAACGGTGTAACTTTGAGGAAAACACGGTCTCCAACTTCGAACTCCAAGTCTTTTCTTCGATTGTACGCATAGATCTTTTGTCGGCTTTGAGCAGTTTGGAGTCGTTGCCGTATCAACTTGACCTTTTCTCGAGCCTCTTCCATCCATGGAATAGTGGTTGGATCTAATGCCTTTCTCTCGCCAACTTCGTCCCAGTAGATCGGTGATCGGCATTTTCGTCCATATAGTGCCTCGTATGGGGCAATTTGAATCAACGAATGGTAGCTGTTATTGTATGCAAACTCTACTAAGGTCATGTGTTGACCCCAGTTGCCTCCAAAATCCAGAATGTAAGTCCGTAGCATGTCCTCGAGAGTTTGGATTGTCCGCTCCGATTGTCCATCCGTCTGAGGATGATAGGTGGTGTTTAGATTGAGTTTAGTCCCTAGAGTCTCCTGGAACTTCTGCCAAAACCGAGATACGAACTGGGGATCTCTATCGGAGACGATGCTCACAGGAACACCATGTAGCTTTACAATCTCGTCCATGTACAGTTGAGCCAACTTGTCCATGGAGTACTTCATGTTTACTGGCAAGAAATGGGCCGATTTGGTTAATCGATCAACGATCACCCAAACGGCATCGTGTCCTCGCTGTATTCGCGGCAAACCTGAGACGAAATTCATGGTGATGTTTTCCCACTTCCATTCAGGTATCTCAAGGGGTTGTAACAAACCCGATGGTTTTTGATGCTCCGCCTTAACCTGTTGGCAAATGAGACATTTTTGCACGTATAGAGCGATTTCCTTCTTCATATTATTCCACCAATAGGTTCCTTTCAGGTCCTGATACATCTTGCTACTACCCGGATGGATTGTATACTTGGACCGATGGGTTTCCTCTAGAATCTCCGTTTTCAACGACTCATCTTTCGGCGCTACTATTCGGTATCGGTATTTTAAAACACCTTCAGGACTAAAATTGAAATCAGTTGTTTCTCCTTTTCTCACTTTCTCTTCCCATTTTTGCACCAGTGAATCTTCCTTTTGAGCTTCTTTAATCCTTTCCAAGAGGGTGGAGGTCACCGTAATGTTACCAAAAATCACTTTATGACTCCCAAGGTAGGGTTTCCACTCGCAAATCGACTCGAGTAAATTCCACTCTTTAATCATTAACCCTGTTACTTGCGCCTTGCGACTCAAAATATCGGTCACTACGTTCACCTTGCCGGGATGGTAGCTGATGGTACAGTCGTAATCCTCCAGAAATTCCATCCACCGTCGCTGCCTCATGTTTAATTCCTTCTGTGAGAAGAGGTACCTCAGGCTTTTGTGATCGGAGTAAACCTCGAAGGTTACCCCATATAGGTAGTGTCTCCATTTCTTCAGTGCAAAAACAACTGCGGCTAACTCCAGATCGTGGGTTGGATAATTCTGCTCGTGGGGTTTTAACTTTCTCGAGGCAAAAGATATCACATTTCGGTTCTGCATCAGAACACACCCTAGACCTTCCCGTGACGCATCGGTATAAACGACAAACCCGTCACCTCCATTAGGCAGGACTAGAACTGGTGCCATGGTTAACTTGTTCTTTAACTCCTGGAAACTCTCGTTACATTTGGTATTCCAAATGAATCGACCATGCTTCTTTGTCATGTCGGTTAGAGGACCGGCTAGTTTGAAAAAGTCCTTGATAAAACGCCGATAATATCCAACTAGTCCTAGAAAGCTGCGGACCTCGGTCGGATTTTCTGGACTCTTCCAATTAGTCACAGTTTCTACTTTCGCTGGGTCAACTGAAATACCCTCTTGAGAAATTACGTGTCCCAGAAAAGCAATTTTCGCCAGCCAAAATTCACACTTGCTGAATTTGACGTACAGTTGATGGTCTCTTAGGGTTTGTAAGACAATCCTCAAGTGTTGCTCATGCTCTTCACGCGTCTTGGAATAGACTAGAATGTCATCGATGAAGACTACGACAAAGCGATCCAGGTAGGGCTTAAAACCCTATGCATTAAATCCATGAAGGCGGCAGGAGCATTGGTTAATCTAAAGGGCATAACTGCAAACTCGTAATGCCCGTATCTTGAGTTGAAAGCAGTTTTCGGAGTTCTGTCTTCGCTCTCGACGTGATTGCCAGGGTTTTCAGGATTAGGGTTTGGATTTTGGCCCTGTTGCTGTACCACTTGTGCCAGCAAGTTGGTCATTGCTGCATAGCGGCAGCTATTTACACATTGGGGTCAGGATTAGGTCCAGATGAGGGTTCCCCAGTACCCCTGTCCGGTGTGGGTTGTCTATTTCCGCGCCCATGCCCCCGTCCACTACGTGTACCTTCCATGAACTCTACTTTGGTCTAGGCAAATGTACTAAACCAATATAAGCACAATGTATGGAAGTAAAACCCAAAAACTTTTACAAACATATATATACATTCCAAACAAGGCAAACAGCACACGTATCAACAACCAGTCAAGTCAAGTATAGTCAAGTCAAGTACAAACATGGACAATCCACGAGGGAATGGCCTCATCAAAAG
Organism: Coffea eugenioides; assembly: GCF_003713205.1. Classification (NCBI taxonomy): domain Eukaryota; kingdom Viridiplantae; phylum Streptophyta; class Magnoliopsida; order Gentianales; family Rubiaceae; genus Coffea; species Coffea eugenioides. The sequence continues at coordinate 12,537 of NW_020863539.1, forward strand.
AAATATACACGTAACTAATCCAAACGTACAAAACGATTAGCTACAGGTCCCTTATCTTTCCTCACCCTATGCGCCCTAATATCACATCAGCCAAAATAAATATATCCATGCGCCCACAAACTCGTTACACGGGAGCTCCGGGTTCGCTGCAGCTCTAGCCCGTATGACCAGACGCATCGCTATGAGACTAGCAAGGAAGATGATCCCCACACATCCCCAGGCAATGCGGGATTGGATCCAACCCAGCTCAAAACTCTTGTATCACGCCTTAGTCGACAGCAACTCCGCAACTACAGCCCAGGTACGCCCCGCACACGAGTCCTCGTCACTCACGCCCTCGACCACGTCCGTGCAGAGGTTCAGGATCGATGCGGCTCGAACCTTCACCTTTCGGGCTCTCTTAGACTCGTGCTCACGCGTCTCCCTAAGCTGAGTACAGAGATCATCAACCATATCCTCTACCTCTAGCACGTCGTACTCCAGACCCTTAATGCGCTCAGCCTGTTTCTCATTGGCCGCCCTAAGCTGGTTCATCTCGGCCTCAAGCCTAGCATTATCTGCGGCCAACTCCTTACGCTCCTCGGCCACGGCCCACACTAAGGCGTTAGGGTAAGCATAGGTATGGCGGCACTCACACCGTCTGAGGCGGTTAGACGGGCTCCAACGCACGACGGCCCCTCTAGGCCGTATCTGGTATGGAATCACCGGAAGCACCCCACGGGGTCGCTCCCCAGTAGGGGGACTACTAGGCTCACCATGACCGTCCATCTTACACCAAAAGAAGAAATAAGTATAATAATCTTAAAGGACGTAACCAAAATAATCCTCAAATCGAGAATTTCTATAACACCCAGGTTAATTCAAACCTAGGCTCTGATACCACCTGTGACAGCCTCACCTTCCCTTAAGGCGAACCAAAGGGGTTAGCGGACTGCCTGTTCAACTCTCGCCAGGACTAACGGTTCAGTTTAGAGCGATCTAATACGTTCCGGAACTTACAAACGCGCGTAAACAAGTCAAAATCACAAAAATAAGAAAATGAAACCGGAGTCGGCCATGAATAGTAACCGACCCGTCAGAACCCAACCAAACATCAAGGAAATATTTACATCTTGAAATTTAGCACTTACAATCCAAAGTGGCATGCAAAAGTATTCAAAAGTGGATACATGTATGGTTTGCCAAATCAAAAGAGAAACGGTCCCAAAAGTACATTTAGGGTTTCAATCAAGGAGTTATACAAAAGATATGTCCATCTAGCTCAATTCGGCAACCAATTATCAATTGCAGTCCAAAAGTATTTCTTTTCCTGTAAGGAAAACAAACGGAATAGGGTGAGCTTACGCCCAATGAGATAATACCACTCAAGCAGCAAAGTTCACATAAGCATAAAGTTTTTCATTCAAATTCATCAAAAGTAAGTAAAGGTACACATCAAAAGTGGTGATAAAAGGATACGGGCGACTCTCAAGAGCTCTTTTTTCTCGTTTGCATTCTTGATCGAACCTCATTGACTCTCCGTCAATGTTTCAAAGTAACCAACCGTAGACTCCACTTTACTTCCATTCCTTCCACCCAACATACCCCTACCGGGCCCAAACTCCAAACACTTGCAATGTGGTATTATTCGAGTATACCGAAATCGAGAGTTTCTCATACTACAAGATTCCATATAACAGTCCCCAAGGTTCATTAATTGGCAGGACCAAACCCTCGCCGCCTCGATTCAATCAACTACAAATGGGGTTGAGCTCAATGATAACAATCATGGTCGTTGGATACTCGTCCAAACGACACCAAGTCAAGTACTTTCATTTCATGTATCATTCCATGAAACATTTCAATAACATGACAAACACTGAGGGATCAAGTGATAAAAGTGAGAGTGATCAAGTACACCCTTACTTACATCAATATCGAAGGTGCAATAAACATTCAACACATCCAGTTCAAATATCAAAGCCATAGAGTAACACACAAGTGAGTAGTACACTCACCAAACTTGAAAATGATATTTTATGCACCTCCGTCAAAGGAGCGTCGTGAACCACCGTCACGCCCTAAAACATGCATACAAGTACAATGAGACTCGATAACGAGTCATAAACCAATGCCAAATACTATCAAAACATGGTTCCATAAGCATACATAAGCATGAGAGGAAACCAGAAAAATCCGGAAATAGAGTTAAGTGTTAACAAAAAAAAATAATTTTTGACACCATTTTTCAGTTTTGGCACAAAAAGGCACTACGATTATCGGATGAAGGTGAAAGATACACCGTTTCGAATCTAAGAGATAGGGCTACAATGTTACAGAAGGTCACTCAGCCCAGTTTCGAGTGTAACCAGGTCAAAAATGCAATCTACTACACCAGAACCGGAAAAACAGGTTCACAAATCGCATTCTGGTGCAAATATCATAAATCAGGCTACCTAAGTCCAAATCCAGTAATTCTAAAGCCATCCGAAAGCTAAGATACCAGGATACATTTCATCAGAAGATCACTCAACAACCAATTCTGAAGCTTCCCAACCAAAATTAACCCATTACAGAAGAAATAATACAAATATTCGAGGTAAAAAAACCAGGGGCAGCAAGGGTAATTCCATCTTTTCTCAAAGCCTACAGCTACCTCTGATTGACCTGGAAATTTTACAGAATCTCTAAAATATTTCATTCCCATCAACATTTTCATGTTTTAATCCAAGGCCAATTCGGCCTCTAGCTATGTGCTACAGTACCGGGCAGAATATAAATCAAAGAACCCTAACTTTCCCATTTTCTTTCCAAAACAGAAATTGCTTGCAATTAACCACTTTTTCCACCTTCTAGCTTCCTTAAATACCATTTCCAATCATCATACATGGCTACACCATAACAATCATATTAAAACAGAAATCACATGATTAAATAGAAAAATGTCATCAATCTCAACCCAAATCATGAAATAGCACCAATAATCATCACCTCAACTCACATAAGTTACTAATTAAACATTATTGGAAGGAAAAGAGTAGTTCCTTAATCACTCATCTTATAACACAAGATAGGAAGCAATTCAACACCTTAGCTTTCCAAACAACTTCACCAATCACCTCAAAATCACTAAGTGGAAGAGTTTTATGAAGCAATTACAAATTTAACCGGTTGAAGTTGAAGATTGAGCAAGTTTCGAGAAAAATTTTGGAGAGCTTTTCTTTGCTTCCTTCCTTGAGAGAGCCGACTTCAAGCTTGCAAATTTTGGGGATTTTTGGGTCAACTTTTTGAGTTATTTTGATAAATTGGTAAGAGAATGAATAATGGTCAAAAATGGTAATGAATCTCTAAGTGACACTTGTCACTTTCATTAATTGCTTGCCTAACTTTTGTCTCTCTTACACCTATCCA
>NW_020863540.1:0-15602 GCF_003713205.1 Coffea eugenioides
AGTGATTCATTTCATGTAATTTCACTGAAGAAATGAACTTGTAGCTAATTTCATAACCATGAGAATAGGTATGGATCAGTTATAAGTATAATTGATTCACTACGAAAGTAGGATTCAAATGTATTAGGAAATTACACCATAATTAGCCTAGATGTAGTATTCAATGATCCAAATATAACACTTGCATGAGTAGTTAGGGATACCACAACCTAAGGAGCTTTTATTTGTTAATTTCTTGTATAAGTGCAGTAGGTTAAATTTCTTATTATTCATTGATAGTCTAAATAATAAAGAAACTTTAGTAATACCGGTAATTGTTCACTCTTCTTTGTGGGATCGACCCGATATATACCCTAAACTACTAGTTGATCTGTATACTTGCAGTGAACGGGTGTAATTCGGTATTTTTTAGCTTGCACGTATGTAAAATACCCGTCAAGTTTTTGGCGCCGTTGCCGGGGAAGATTTGGCAATATCGGTGTGAAGAGCAACTTTATTAATTTAGACAATTTTTCTTATTTTTTTTGTTTTTGTTGTATCTTATGTGTTTTATGTCATTTTTTTTTTTTCAACTTTTAGTTTTTGTTTGTGTCTTGGAATCTATTATTATTTTTTTTTCTCTGTTTTAGTTTGTGTCTTGGAATCTATCCTTCTTAACTAATCTTACTTTTGAGATTGTTTAAAAGTAATTTTAGATAATGAGGAGGGTAGGTGAATTTGGAGGACAATGCTTGAGAAATGGAAGATTGGTAATGGATGGTTACCAAGTGCAAAGCTCCTTCAACAGAGGGAACCAAGAATTTACTGATTGTATGTCTTTTGAAGATGGTTTAAGGTGCTTAAAGGCAAAATTTGATGTTATGATGTTACAAGTTCAAATGGACACAATTATGCATGAAATGGAGCAAGGGAGGAATTTTAATGCTTTTAATTCTTATCATGTGATTTGTGACTTGTGTGGAGGTTATCATGCAACTAATACATGTATGCAAGCACAAAATGTGGATTACTATGATGAATTAGAGCATTACAATCCTTATTTTGATCAATACAGTGCTAATTGGAGCAATTCTCTTTCTTATGGTTGGGAAAATCAATGTGCATATAGTGATTATCCATATTTTTATGATTACCAATCTGAAAATGTCCAATATAAAGCAAAACCATCTTGGGAGTTAGCTATAGAAAAATTAGCTAATGTGACTTCCGACCGTTTTGATAGGATTGAGAAAAGAATAGATGAATTAACTTCTCACTTTGGCAGAATAAATGAGCAATTGAATGCATTGTGTGAGGTTATTTCCTCTAATAATTTGCAAAATGATCCTAGCATGAATGGTAGGAATGTTGTATGTGAAAATGGATTGCATTTAGATGAAAATGATGAATTTCAATTGTGTTTTAATGAGCAAATATCCACTTCACATGATAATATCTTTGGAACTAACTTTGAGCCTCAAGAGGTGAGTTTTAATGACTCATTTTTCACCCCTCTTGAGGAGTGCATTGAAAGTATAGGTTCTAAGGGTATTGCTGCCCAAGATCCTCTCATGGCATTCCCGTTGGTAAGTTCTCAAGTGGTGCATATTCAAGGTAATATTTATGAAACACTTGGAATATGTAAGTCATTTTCATTTCTCACATCATTAGATCATGTGACTTTTGCTATAAAGTCACCATTTAATGATCCACCACGACCAAAAATGGTGGATTATTCGTTAACTAAGCCTCCTTGAAAAATGAGGTGAAATAGTCAAGCTATTGACTTTAAAGAAGCGCTTATTGGGAGGCAACCCAATGTTTGTTTAAGTTTATGTTATTTTGGGGTGATTTTATGTTTAAAGTATATGTTTGAGTTATTTTGTTATTTTTCATTTGTAGGTATTGGAAATGGAAGCAAAAGTGACCAAATGAGGTGAAAAAGGCGAAATTTGATCAAGGAACTCAACCCCTCGATTTGAGTAATTGTTGTTTTTGATCCGTTAAAAGGGGCTAAAATGCATGTTTTTAATGTTTTACATGTGTGCACATTGATAAATTTTACAAACAAATGATTTATGATGCATTTTGAGTGATTGGGGTATCATTTGTAATTTTTCAAAGTTGGCTTTCTGCAAAAATTTCGCAGAAGAAAACGCATTTGGGCTGAAAACGCGCCTTAGAATCGAGTTTTCCATAATCGCGTTTTAAATTCTGCGCCTATACTGAAGAAAACGCGACTTTAAAACGCGACAGGAAGTCGCGTTTTCTACAAAGTCGCGTTTTCCAGCCTGATCAAAAATTGAAAACGCGACTTTAAATACGCGACTCCAAGTCGCGTTTTATAACACAGTCGCGTTTTCGATCCTGCAAGATATGTGAAGAAACGCGACTTCACAAAACGCGGCTTGGTGGCGCGTTTTGATGAGTCGCGTTTTCGGAAAAAAAAAATGCAGATTCCTTGATTCTCTTTTTTCTTCTTTTCCTCATATATTTTCTTGTACCTTGAATTGCTTATTGTATATTTTATATAGGTACATCACCAAAACAAAGGTTTGAAATTACGGATCGCCGTTTTGTTTTATTAAGCCTTTGTTATCACTTTTGTTTCTTATTTTCTATGTTTCGATTATTATTACTAATGGTTATTCAATGGAACTCATGAAGCATTGGAGATAAACGGACAATGGATTTTGAAGCTTCATATTCAATCACATCATAGGGGAGTATTACTTTCTTTATCTTGATTTTCCTTTTTACACATTGAGGACAATGTGTATGTTAAGTGTGGGGGGAGAATTGAGATTATATATATTATATGTGATTGAATTATTAGTTGCAAATATTGGACTTGTGTTAAAATTCAAAATTTTTCTAAAATCTTGTCCAAAATTGCAAACTTGCCCCAAAAAGTTTCATATTTTTTCAATTTTATCCAAGGGGTAACAAGTTTCATACCATTAGTAGTTCAAATTCCTTCTACATTTGAGATAAATATATGTGATTTGGAAACTTCTTTTCTCATTTAACTTGGAAATGACTATTATGTGATTATAATTTTTGCATTTGTAGGAAAGTATATCTTTTAAAGTGGAGAAAATTATGCCTATATTTTTTTGCATATTTGATGAAATTTCTTCTCTTTATTGGATTTTATAAGTTAAGTGATAAATATGGTCAATAATTGCAATACTCTTCTCATGATTATGCTTTCGAGGGAATGTTATTATCTTTACTTTAAAAAAAATGAAAAAAAAATGAAGAAACAAAAGAAAAAGACAAAAATAGAATAAGATTTGTTCTACTCCAATGATTCTTGTACTTAGTAACCGGGAGTCTTCATCTACAAATGTCGACTTTCGCGTAAAACGGTACTTGAATTAAGAGTATGCAAAGCAACTTGAGTATGTGAAGTGTTGAGTAACCGGTGATCTTCATCTAAAAATGTCGATCCTCGCGTCAAAAGGCATTCTCACGTCTTAAGTAATATTTAGATATGTAATATTAATAAATATCTTTTTAAATAGAATTAAAAGATGATCATGAGTTTAGGAAGCATTATTATTGACCATATGAGTTGCTTGCTTGTGAAATCAGGTAAGGATGAAAAATCGATTTGAATTTGTTATAATGATGGTATAATTGGCTCTCCTTTACTTGATATTATGAGTACTTGAACTTAATTGAATAATTGCATAATTGTTATTTACTCTGTTTTGAGGAAATGAAGTTGAAATGCTACATATGTTTATTTTCAAATTTTGATCATTGTTGGTTTGTATTTTTTATTGCTTGAGGACAAGCAATGGTTCAAGTGTGGGGGTATTTGACAAGGGTTTATTTTACGTATTTTTAGTGTGTTTTATTAGTTAATTTTGGTTTGATTATTTAGTTTTATAACTAAAACAACTAAGGTTTTGGTAAAAATCTACATTTTATGTTAAATTGGCTAAATATTGCATTTGTTGGATTTTTATGGGAAAAACTTCATATTTTGTAGGTTTAATGATTCAATCATCAAATGAAGTGCATTGAGAAGATATTTGGATGATTGAAGATGGATTAAAGTGGGGAAAATAAAATATGAAGTGTAAAAGGAAGAAATGCAATTTGAGGACAAAAAATCAAGAAAAGTCAGCTTTGACAACTCAGACATATTTTCGTATTTTGACTATATCAGGAGCTACAATGATCGGATCAAGGTGATCTTGGTACCATTTTGAAGCTAAGAGATATATCTGCATTTGGTATGAAGACATCAAAGTCCAATTCAGCCGTTTTCCTGGTCAAAAGGTCGAAACACAGAAACTTATCTGGATGGTCGAAAGCTGAAACCCAGAATTGACCAGTCTATGGTATTTTGACCATATCTCCGTCCACCGATCTCCAAATTATATGATTCTTGAAGCATTGGAACTCTAATTCAAAGGGCTACAACTTTTGTGTTTTACACAAAAGCCAGTTCGGCCTTCATCATGGAGAAAAATGCAGTTGAAGTGAGGTCAAAAGTAAAAACGTGTCTGGCAGCCGAATTTCTGTAATTTGCTCAGCCATTTTTCTCATCTTCACACTACTTTCCAGCTAGAGTTGGAGAGAAAACGTAGGCTGCACATGCTTCAGAAGACATAAGGAAGAGATATAGCCAAGGTTCCAAGTCAAAAGCCATTATTTTTGACTCCCTTAACAAATTCAGATTTGGAGAATCATAGCAGAAATTTTTGACTGGTAAGGGAAGGACTTTTCATCAGCTTATATGCAGGACATTCAGAATCATACGAGAGAAGCTTGGAGTCTGCAAAAATGTAGCTTTTCCATTCTCTTATTGTTAGATTAGTTTAGTATAGAGTAGTAGTTCATCCTTCTTGTTTATTAGCTAGGCAAAGATGAAGAAGGAGATGAAGAAGGCAAGGAAAGAGCTCATGTGACAAGGGTTATTTTTCCTTTCCAACTCTTTATCTTTTGTATTTGATTCCAAGTTTAGCTAATATACAAGTTCTGGATTTTGTGTTTAATATGTGTCTTTAAAGTTTATACCTTGGGTTTGGTTGAACTTTCTATGATTGTTAGTGTTAATCATTTGGCTATTTAACTGCTATGTTTTGAGCAAGTTATTTAGCACTTTGACTCTTTAAATCATGATTAATCTGGTACCATTAATTGTGATTATCTAAGGTGTTATTTCTACAATGAAAATTGAGATTTAACATTAGTTCAAGAAGTGCTAAACATAGGGAGTACACTCACGAAAGTAGAGGTGCACCTATGTGGTTTTTAGTGATTCATTTCATGTAATTTCACTGAAGAAATGAACTTGTAGCTAATTTCATAACCATGAGAATAGGTATGGATTAGTTATAAGTATAATTGATTCACTACGAAAGTAGGATTCAAATGTATTAGGAAATTACACCATAATTAGCCTAGATGTAGTATTCAATGATCCAAATATAACACTTGCATGAGTAGTTAGGGATACCACAACCTAAGGAGCTTTTATTTGTTAATTTCTTGTATAAGTGCAGTAGGTTAAATTTCTTATTATTCATTGATAGTCTAAATAATAAAGAAACTTTAGTAATACCGGTAATTGTTCACTCTTCCTTGTGGGATCGACCCGATATATACCCTAAACTACTAGTTGATCTGTATACTTGCAGTGAACGGGTGTAATTCGGTATTTTTTAGCTTGCACGTATGTAAAATACCCGTCACAGTGCTTTATTTTTCTATTGGAAACTCGTTAATGCTGTTTAGTCAGTAAAAACCAGTAAATAAATTCATGGCTGTTACATTTTTTTTTTTTTTGAGCTAGAGATTTGATCGAACTTGCTTTGATGGCTGCATTTAATCTTGCAGTATTATGTAGACTAGATCGGTAAATACACAGTTGAATGTTGCCAGGAACAACCGAGAGTAATTACAGTAGAAAATTGATTCAGTAATGAAAGTTATAGAAGTTTGAATTTAAAAATGTCCACGGCATTTTCCAAACTATTATGGTACCTGAACCCAGGTACATATTATGCTGAATCTCATATACACCATCAGACAGACATGTTATCATTAAGAATAAAATTTGTTGATTCCCAATTAAATATTTTAGAACTAAAGAAAAAAAAGCACCAAATAAAAATAATGAAAAATAAAATGAAGTTTAAAAGAAAAGGACAAACGCAACGGTGGGGGAAAGCACAAGTTAAAAAGCTACCAGTAAATAGGGGGAGCAAATGTACTTTTTTTTTTTTTTTTGGGGTTCCCTAAAACTTGTCAAGATATTGCCTCTATAGTCGAGTTCTTCCTTTACAATCTTTTGTTCTACATTCTTTTTCTACTTATTTGTATTGCTTATTTATTTTTTCTCCAATTATGCATTTATCCTAAACTAAAAGAAACTCTCCAGGAGCCCATACTTATAAAGCAACCAAGGAACCAGGGCTTTTCTTGTGTCATTTTAAGTGCTACAATCTATTTGGAATTTTTCCAAAAAAAAGAAAAAAATGATGTACGTAGGGGAAAAAATGGTTGTACTTACGGGTAAAAAAGTTGTAATTATACAATAAAGCAAATATAGAAATTATTATAGACACTAAAGAACACAAAGATAGCAGTGCCTCATGCAAGGGCTTTTTCTTAAACATTTCTACCAAAAAATATGAAGACTTCATGATGCTGGAAAAATGAGGGCATGGCAACTATACTCGCCTTTGAGAGACTGTAACAAGATAAAAGAACAAGGGGAAATCGTTCTTCTCGAGAAGCCTAACGCAAATAGTTGGAACTCAAACCTGCATTTTTTTCATTCATTATGTTCAAGCCCATTTGGTAGTACACCAAAATTAAATTCAATTTTGAGGTGTACACCTTTCCATTTTTAATTCCTCAGGACATACAAATTAGTTAAATTGTCTTATTGATTGCAGGAACTTAATTGGCGACACAACTAGGAGCTGTAAACTTATTCTTCATGTAGGGACCTCTATTTAATTTTGTAGAGCATTATCAAGTCCAAAATCTCTTGGGTGTCAATTCAACAATTACAGTGCCAACATGGGGAGTAGTAATTGTGATTACTCGAGGCTTATCTAAAACTACACTATAAGCTTGTATAATAGTAGAATAATATTTTATGTGTGTACTATTATACAACTAATATGACATCCATGTAGATAAGCAGTTCAAACAGAAAATTTGAAGCTTGTACTTCGAACCCACGTGTTTTTAACATTTTACAATTTTTGAGGATTTCATCTCATTTTGGGTTTGTCCAACAGGTGCCCCATGGGCAATTGTTAAGATATATTTTCAGGTATCATATTTTTTAAAATATAAGATTAATTTAAAAAAGTAAATAAATGCAAGAAAGGTAGATAAGATTAAAGAGAGAAAGTAGATAAAAGTTGGGAAGGATAATAATTGTTAGTATATGTATATACATAATTGATTAGGTGAATGTTATGTATACTAATGAGTGCCTTATGGACACCTGTTAGAAAAAAAACCTTTCATTTTTTTGGGCTACAACTTTTTAGGAAGCTGTATAATAAATAATATCTAATTTCTTTGCCACAAGCTTGCTCTTGGCTCCTCATGTATAATAGTAGGAGTAGAGGTTTAAATGAACCAAGTTACTCAGACTCATGTTGGGTCTTGTTCACGTCCTGTCATAACCATGTTCATGTTAAACGAGTCCAAACTTTTATATATAAAAAAAATGCAGTTTGGATACCTAAACTTTGACATATGAGCGATTTTAGCCCCGAAATTTTGGGTAACAACAAATTTGGTACCCAAATTTTCAAATTTTGAGCACATTTAGTACTCTTGACTTTTTTCCCAAATTGCTACCAGAAAAAGTCATGTGGCAATCACATGTCCAGCCACTATTGTATAAACAAATGCCAAAAAAATGTCAAATGCCATTCTAATACTAAGTATTAAGTTTAAGGACTAATAATGTAATTAAAAAAAACCTAAGGACTAAATAACATCACATGAATCATTTAAAAAATAAAAAAAAAAGAAGAAAATGAGTTTGGCAAAGTTTTACATCGTTTTCTTCTTCTTTTATTTTTTAAATGACTCATGTGATGTTATTTAGTCCTTAGGTTTTTTTAAACTATATTATTAGTCCTTAAGCTTAATACTTAGTATTAGAATGGCATTTGACATTTTTTTGGCATTTTTTTATACAATAATGGCCGGACATGTGACTGTCACATGACTTTTTCTAGTAGCAATTTGGGAAAAGATCGTCAAGGGTACTAAATGTGCTCGAAATTTGAAAATTTGGGTACCAAATTTGTTTTTACCCAAAATTTGGGGACTAAAATCGCTCATGTGTCAAAGTTTGGGTATCAAAACTGCATTTTTCTCTTATATATATGCCATATTTGATTTTCGTGTCATATTCATATTAAAATCTGCTTATTGGAGTGTCATTTTGTGTTTTAAGCCAATTTGACCCATTTAATATTTTGCATAAAAATCACTATATGTAAAGAGTAAAACATGAGTCTCTTTTAAAAATATATATGTTCTTCTTTTAATCTTTTCAGTTGTAACTTTTCATTAAATATTACCTACACGAGTTTTGAATGCATTATCACCTCATTAAAAATACAAAAAAAAAGAGTTAATTTTGTTTTCATTCACAAAGAAAGAAAAACTTTCAAAGAATTGAATAGGCAAAATCATGCAAGGGAAGAATAGTATATGTAAGAATATTGCGCGCGTAGTTTCTCCTTTTCAGTATGCCTTGGTGGGTAAATTTTGCGAGGGGACGGCCACCCATGGAGAATCTGGTGAAATTATTCCATGCTCTTGACTTAAAGGCGGAATTTTCTCTCGGATTGCTAGATCGTAGACACATATTGCTTCGGTTGTCTAATGAGGCTGATTACTATCGCATTTGGGGGAGGAGTATCTGGTATATCAATGAGTCTCCGATGAGAGTCTTTAAATGGTCTATGGACTTCCATGTAGATAGAGAGCCGTCCATCATCCCGATTTGGTTTGCGCTCCCGAAGCTGCCAGTGCATCTATTCCATAAGGAATGCTTGTTCCCCATTGTTGCTTGCTTGGGAAGGCCCTTCTGCGTAGACGCTGCAACGGCGAGGGGGTCTAGACCGAATGTGGCCAGGGTATGTATTGAGGTCGATCTGCTGAAGACACTGCTGGGCAGAGTTTGGATTTGAGTTTGGTGATAGGGTGGGCTTCTGGCAGCCACTTATTCTGGAGAATCTCCCTAAGTACTGTGGGTACTGCTTCCATCAGGGGCACGATGCAGATGAATGTAGGCTCAAGAATCCTGCGTTAAGGGTGGAGCCGCCAAGAGGCGTGAGGAGGACGACAACGCAAGAGTTTCGGCAGAAAGAGGATCCTGCGTTGGGAAATCCGGGGGAGAAGGATGAGGGTGGACCCATGCTGCCGAAGCATGCTAGCGCTGGTGAGAAAGAGATTCCGTCCTCTTCAACTAATGGGGTCCTGCCAAGAGATGCGTCGAGCACGGTGATGATGGCGTACCAGCCGAGAGGTTCTGTGGCGTTGGGCAACAAAGAAGGGAAAAGTAGCAGCGAGCCCATGCTGTCCATGCATGCCAGCGTTGGACAAGGAGATGTTTCAGAGATCAATATTGCGGTGGCTACAGGGACCCACATGAGTCAGAATCTAGAAGTTGCTACCGTGGAGGAAGATGGGCCCATGCTGCCTAAGCATGCTTGTGCTAGAGAGAACGAGGTTCCACCTGCTACAACTAATAGGGTTCTGCCAAGGGATGCGCCGAGCAAGGTGATGATGGTGCACCTGTCGAGAGTTCCGGTGGTGTGGGGCAGCGAAGAAGGGAGAAGTAACGGCGAGACCATGTTGTCTACGCATGCCGGCATTGGACAAGGAGATGGGTCAGCGAACAACGTAGTAGTGGCGAGAGGGACCCATGTGAGTCAGAGTCTAGGCATTGCGGCCATGGAGAACGCTGCTGGAGACTCCCAGGCGTTGCCCCCTGCACACCCGTGGGTGGCGGATACTGCAAGGCATTCCTCCGTGAGAAAAGACCACGAGGGAGTGGAGGGGAGTGACGTGGCGTTAGCTATGTTCCCAGTCTTCTAGGTCAGTCTGGGGCCTAACAGAGTAGTTGTGGCGGCGGATGGCGGTCCTGTTGAGGAGGGCGGCCAGCCTGGACAGATGGTGGGCGAGATTATTCAGCATGTGGCAGAAAGGGTAATTGAAATGCTTGCTGACTTGGTTTGTGCGGAAGAGGTGGACGCACGAACTTGCCCGGCTCCAGTTCTTGCAACAGAGGAGCAAGAGAGGGAAGATGGCGGTCTGGGCAATCGCGTTGGGGTTCTCTGTACGCTGGGTGAGAGTTTCGAGGTCGCTTAACCGAAGGGAGCGGTGTGAATCTCCTCACCTCCCACTTCTCCTCATTAGCTGAGGAAGGCAACAGTGGGACGTCGGCTGTCTGCCAGGAGCCTGATGGAGTCACAAATGCCATTAGAAGAATTACAGAACTTCCACCAGGCGACGACCCAAAGGAGCCAGGAGGGCCATTCAGATAGTGTTGGAGATGAGATGAATCCGGATAGGAGAGACAAGCAAAGTGGGGATCTCAAAAAAAAGGGGGGCAGGCCCAAGGGCAAGCGCACGCATGTGGCATCCTCGTCTTAAGCTAAGTATCTTTTACGTTCCCATGCTAAATCCAATTAGCTTTTATTGTATGGAATTTAAGGGGTGCTTCTCGCCCTGATTCTATTAAACATTTACATAAAATGTGCATGGACAATAAGATTTCCCTGGTATTCCTCCTGGAGCCCATGTCTGAAGTTAAACAATTAGATGTGGTCCGGAGAAGGCTCAAGCTCGACCACGGGGCTTCTTTCTTAAATGGCAAGGTATGGTGTCTTTGGAGTAGATTCTTCAAGCTCTCTTTTCTGGAGAGGGAGGAGCAGGTTGTGCATGCTAGGCTCACCTTTCAGTCAGGTGTGGTTATCAATGTGTCGGCAATCTATGCTAAGTGCACGAGAGTGGGTAGACGCCCTCTTTGGAGATGCTTGGAGGATTTCAACGGGAGGAGGAGTGAGCCCTGGATTGTAGCCAGAGACTTTAATGTGATTGCATCCACGGACGAGCGCAGAGGGGGGAGACCGGCTAATGTCACTAATATGGAGGAGTTCAATGAGTCCATGTTTGCATGTGGGCTTTCCCCAATGGATTTCGATGGTTGCCCATTTACCTCGATGAATGGAACGGTTTGGCAGCGGTTGGACAGGGCACTTGTCAACTCCCAGTGGGCGGCGGCATACTCAGTCACAAGAGTCTCTCACCTCCCTCGTGGTTGGTCGGATCACGCGCCACTCTTGGTCAAGGCTGGGTCGGGGTCTTCAGGTCTACCTTCATTCAAGTTCTTGAACATGTGGCATTGCCACCCCACTTTTTTCGAGACTGTTTCCAAGGTCTGGCAGGAGTCAGGCTCCGAAGTCGGGATGACCTTGTTCCACTCTAAATTGTCATCTCTTAGAACCCAATTAAGACAGCGGAGCAAGGCAGAGTTTGGGGATATATTTGCTCGGGTTAAATTGGCGGCGGAAACATACAAGCAGCGGGAGGCGGAGTTCGATTCGCGTGGAGACAAGTCCTCGAAGATCCGCCTCCATGAGGCACGGGCCGTGTACCTCAGAGAGTTATTGGTGGAATGTGACGCAAACACCTCTTTTTTCCACTCGGTGGTGAAACAGCGGAGGAACACCAACTTTGTCTTACGGATTAAAGATGATGCTGTGGGCTGGCTTCAGGACTCGGTCGATATACAGACCTCAACGCTGCGGTTTTCTCGGCATTGTTTCAGTCCAGTGGTTATGTCCCTCATCCTGAACTGCCCTCAGAGTTGTTTACAGTTACGGCGGAGGAGGATGAAATGCTTCGGCGCTTACCGGAGCTGAATGAGATTTGAGCAGTAGTGTTCTCAATGGATACAAATAGCGCTCTAGGACCGGATGGATTCGGGGCGGGGTTCTATCAGAAATGTTGGGAGATTATCAAAGGAGACTTACTAGTGGCGGTTCAAGACTTCTTTAAGGGGATTGAGCAACCCAGGGGCTTCTCAAGTGCGCTACTAATTCTGATCCCGAAGATGGAGGGGGCTTGCCAATGGAAGGACTTCAGGGCAATTAGCCTGTGCAATACGAGCTCAAAGATTATCTCGAAGATTCTGGCCAACCGAGTGGGAGGTTTGTTACCCAAACTCATTTTGCCGTGGCAGACGGGCTTCGCTCCCGGAAAGGGCATTATGGATAATATTCCGTTGGCTCAAGAACTGGTGTTGGACCTGGATAGGAAACTAGCTCACCCAAACTTGGTTATCAAGCTCGACATGGAAAACGTGTATGACAGAGTGGAATGGCCTTTCCTCTTTTTCATGCTTCGGAGTTTTGGCTTTTCGGAGGTCACAGTCAATCTCCTCTTCAAGACCCTCTCCAACTTGTGGTTCTCGGTTCTGGTCAATGGTCAACCCTCTGTTTCTTCAAGTCTAGTAGGGGAGTGCGACAAGGGGACCCACTGTCGTCTGCACTCTTCCTGTTCGTGGCTGAGTTCCTAGGGCGAGGCCTCCAGCAACTCGGGCTCAACAATAAGGACAGGTGTTATGTGGCTGGCGGTGACACTGTACCCTATCTGGCATTTGCTGATGATACGATCATCTTCACTCGATGCTCGGAACCCTGCCTGCTAGATCTCCGTGATTTTCTCCTTAGATATCAAAAACACTCAGGGCAAAACGTTAATACGGGGAAGAGCGCGTTCCTCACGCCCTCCCGCGTGTCTGAGGATCATCTCAAGTTAGTGAGCACGATTCTGGGCTTTCATAGGTAATCACTTCCACTAAAGTACCCAAGGGTTCCCTTGGTCCGTGGAAGAATGGGTGCAGTGATTCTCGAGCCCCTCCTGGCGAAGCTGCGAGCCCGCCTCTTCCATTGGAGCTCGAAACTACTCAGTACGGGGGGTAAAATTGTCCTCATCAGGCATGTGCTTAGCTCGATTCCCCTTTATCTGTTACAAGCAGTATGCCCTCCCAAATCTATTTTGGCTGCCCTGGGCAGGATCTACAATTCCTTCCTTTGGGATTTGAGTGTTGAATCGAAGAGGATGCACTGGGCGGCGTGGGAGAAGCTCTGCTTCACGGTTCAGGAAGGGGGTCTAGGATTTCGCTCTTTTTTGACTCGGCTAAGGCATTCGCCTATAAGTTGTGGTGGCTGTTACACAAGAGGGACTCGATATGGGCATGCTATATGCACAATAAGTACATTAAGCACTCGCACCCGTCGATCGCTTAGGTGGTCCACCCTCCGGCGTCGTGGCGACGCCTTCTAACAATTCGAGATTTTACAGAGTCGTAGATTCGGTGGTGCTTGGGGAAGGGTCTTGTCGATTTTTGGTATGACATCTGGTGTGGAGATCTGCCGCTAGCACAAGAATTGGGCGTGACCAATCCCCCCCCCCCCACTCTCTGGTGGCGGAGTTCTTTACACCTCACGGCTGCAACGTTCCTCAACTTAGGGAATGGGTCCCCGAGTATGTGGTGCAGCGGATCATTGGCATTCACTTCTCCCCTGACCAGGATGATGCCATGGTTTGGGTTCCTTCAACCAATGAAGATTTCTCAGTAGCTTCCGCGTAGGAGGAGGCTCGCCAAAATCAGAATGCATCTTTGATTTATCGCTATGTATGGGGGTCGATAATGCCCCTACGAGTTTCTTTTTTTGCATGGCGCCTCCTGCGCCTTTGGCTCCCCCTAGATAGTGTGCTTCAGAGAAAGGGGGTGGCATTATGTTCCAGATGTAGCTGCTGCCAGCAGGCCCAGGAATCTGTCAATCATCTCTTCCTGCACGGCTCTGTGGCTAGGGCTATGTGGGACCACTTTTTTTAAGTTTTTGGGCTTCTCCCGCTTAACGGGCCACTGGTTCTTCTCTCACGACAGGGTGTCCACAACACATGTGGGGGTTCTTATCCCCTTGTTGGTCCTCTGGTTCATTTGGAAGAGTAGAAACTTGACAAGATTCGAAGCGGACTCTATCACTCCAGCTCAAGTGATTTTCCGAATTGAGGAGTTTTTGGACCAGATGGGTAAGGCACGAGCATTCTCCAGGGCCTCCTTTGCTGGCGATCGGGACTGTCCATGGGCGGGCTTGGGTGGCCCATATAAGAGGGATAAGGGTGTTGTGCCTGTTTCCTGGGAGAAGCCATCACTGGGGTGGGTCAAATTTAATACTGATGCCAGTGTCCTCCATGGCAAGGCAGCTGGGGGTGGGGTCCTGCGAGATCGTTGTGGGAGGGTGATCTTTGTCTTTTACAAGGAGTTTGGAGAGATGGATGTGTTGGAAGCGGAGGCGCAGTCCCTCCTGGAAGGTCTACGAATGTGCGCAGACCAGGCAGTAGGTGCGTTGACTATCGAATCAGATTCAAAGGTGCTTGTTCAATTAGTGAGATCAGATGTTGTGTCAAAGTGGCCGTTATGCAACGAACTTCGGGAGATCAGATTTTTGCTCCGACGGATGGGGGCACCCTTTCACCATGTGTTTCGAGAGGCCAACTCGGTGGCTGATGCATTAGCTTCCTTGCAGATGGGAGGGCAGTAGTTCTACGCCTCAATTGCGGCCCTGCCACCCAGAGCCAGAGGGGAGGCACGGCTTGATCGTTACGAAGTACCTCATCTGCGTGAGGTGCAAGTTAGGGCTTGAGTGCTTGTTTTCTCGCCAGCTCCGTTTTTTGTTTTTTTCTTTCTTTTTTTTTTCTCTTGTACCCCTCTCTTATTTGAACAAAGTTTGGTTTGACTGCCTTTTTCTAAAAGAAATATATATATATATATATATATATATACTCTTCACACTCCCCTTCAACTTGGAGCATATATATCATAAGCAACCAACTTGCTACAAAAAACAAAAAAAAGCAAAAAACAAAAAATTAAAATCACAAAAGTTGTATACGTGGATTTGTGGAGTTTGGATTTTCAATAATGCTATAAAAATACTATATAAACCTGGTTAATTTTATTATTTTAGTTCTTAAACTTTAAATTTACAAGTGAAACTATCTATTTTTTTGGTGTAGTTTTAGAAGGAAATACGAGTATCATTTTTTTAAAAAAAATATTTTAACATGTTAGTAACAAATTAGTCATGTCAACCCATGGATTGATCCATTACAACTCATTTTATTTGTGTATCGTGTTTGTATTGACCTACTTTTTATACAAATTGTTCTTTACCATATTTTGTTCAGTTTTTTAGATCATGTTTGTGTCCTATTTGCACGTGTCAAAAATTACCACCTTTAAATACGATTTTAATCAAGTTTGAATAACCTAAGTAGGATTTGTGTAAAATATACGTATAACTAGTCTACTTGTGTCATTTTTTCATTCCCAAGGTGTGTTGTCCCAGTGAAGGAAACAATATACCATCATGAAAAAGAATTCACCATGATGATATAACGTCTATGAGGCGAAAGAACTGAGACCGAAATTGAAATGGGAAATAATTTAACTAACCAAAGTTAACTTTAGCAAGGGAAAAGATTTACAATTTAAAATCAGAAAAAAAAGAAGTTTAATTAGCCAGCAGCTAGTCAAAGGA
>NW_020863541.1:0-16962 GCF_003713205.1 Coffea eugenioides
GACCCCCGACTCGCTGATCGGGCAGCGAGACCCCCGTACGGTTCAGCGAGGGTTCTTAACTGCGGCTCAGCCCGCCTTTTGGAGCTTGAACACTTGCATCTTCAATTGTAAGCAGCATTTTAGTAGTCGTGCAAGGATATTCCAACTCAATTCCTTCAATGGCCGGTTTCTCTTGGGTTTGGACGGCACGTACCAAGGCTTGGAGGGACTCCTTGAATCTCTTAGCTCGTGCTCGTGTCACTGGGCCTTGGGGCACCTTCACAGGGTCTACTTGTACACTTTGGGCCTCGTGCTCAATCGCATCATTCCCCTCCTCTTGAAAAGGATTTGCCCTCAAATCGTACTCGTCCCCTGCAATAAATGGACTTAGATCAGCAACATTGAATGTAGCACTAACATTATACTCACCAGGCAGATCTTAGCGGTATGCATTGTCGTTGATGCGCTCAATGACTTGAAAAGGCCCATCTCCTCTTGGTGACAGCTTGCTTTGCCGTTGTTTTGGAAATCTCTCCTTGCGCAAATGTAACCAGACCCAATCACCTGGTTCAAAGACAAGCTTGCGCCTGTGCTTATTAGCTTGTTGGACATAGGCTGGTTTGTTAGGCAATGGTGCTCCAGGAATGAGATCGATTTGGTGCTCGATTCCCCTTAGCGGTGGTAGTCCATCAGGTACATCCTCAGGAAATATGTCCTCAAATTCATCTTTGGCTTTTGCTAGCAAGCTTAGCTTCCCCTTATTTTCTTCTCTCATAGCCGACCCACTTGTTGCCTTTTTCCTCTCAAGTTCTAGCTCATACTCCTTTTGGAGCCTCATTTGATCTTCATACACTTGTTTTGGGGTGAGAGGTACAAGTGTCACCGTTCTATTGCAATGAGTAAAGACATATTTATTAGCTCTTCCCTTGAATTCGACATCGCGATCATATTGCCAAGGCCGTCCAAGAATGAGGTGACTTGCTTGCATTGGCACGACATCACAAGTAACCTCGTCTTCATACTTGCCAATTCGGAATGGCACTTTTACTTGTCTAAACACACGGACTTCCCCTTCATTGTTCAACCATTGAAGGCGATAAGGTCTTGGATGTTTGATAACTTGGAGCCCTAGCATTTCTACCATGAGTAGACTAGCGACATTGGCACAACTCCCACTATCAATAACAACACTACACACCTTATCCTTGATATGACACCTTGTGTAGAAAAGGTTGTCCCGTTGTACCTCTATTTCCTCCTCTTTGGCGCGGGTAGTGAGGACCTTTCGAACCACTAGGCATCCAATCACCTCATGCGTAGGTATCTACTCACTCGATTCATTCTCTTCCTCTTCTAGAGGAGGTATTCCCTCGTACTCCTCTTCCTCATCTGATACAATTTCCCCATTTGGCAACATCAGCATGGTCCTTTGGCTGGGGCATTGAGAAGCGATATGGCCAAATCCTTGACACTTAAAGCACTTGGTGTCTCGACCACGCGGTTTGGTAGCTGCATTATTAGCCTCAAAGTCAGGCTTGGGCGTTGCCTTGGAAGGGAGGCCATTCGGCCTTGGAGGGTAAGAAGGAGCTGCGGCTTTCTCCTCCCTTTTTGGTTGAGAAGTGCGCCAATTTCCAGCTTGATAAGTAGTGCTTTGTCGCGCAGTACCCCTCCTCTTGAGGCGCCGTTCAATTGTAACCGCCTTCTCGAGCATTTCATTCATGTCGAGGTAGTGTTGGAGTTCCACTACTTCGGCAATCTCGGGCCTCAATCCATGTAGAAAACGAGCCATAGTGGCCTCTCCATCTTCACGCAAATCCGCCTTCATGATGGCCATTTCCATCTCCTTGTAATAATCCTCAACTGACATGGACCCTTGGTTGAGAGCTTGTAGCCGACGGTGTAGATCTCGGCTATAGTAGCTCGGAACGAACCTTTTTCTCATCAGACTCCTCATTTCCTCCCAAGTTTCGAAAGGTCTCTCACGATTTCTCCTTCGGCTTAGTCTAAGTTGGTCCCACCAAATGGAGGCGTAGTCAGTGAATTCTACGGCTGCTAGTTTCACCTTTTGCTCCTCCGTATAGGTGTGGCATTCATAGACTAACTCAATTTTCCGTTCCCATTCCAAGTACGCCTCGGGGTCCGACTTGCCTTGGAATGAGGGAATCTTGAGTTTGACACCTTTAATGGTGTCGTCTCCTCGACGTTGGAACCTTTGATCATTTTGGTACCTTCCCTCAAACGCTTCCTCTTCATCGTTTGAGTATGCCGATTCTTTGCCCTTACTCGGGGTAGGTGGAGGTCTCGAGTTCTCCAACTGATCAATTCGATCATGCAATGGCTCAATTTCATTCTTGAGCAATCGCTTGAACTCCCCCATCATGGCTTCCAACTGTAGTTTGATGTCCATGGTTTGGCTACCCACTCCACTAGACATATTTAGTTCACCTGCAAAACAAATAAACAAAAACGAGTTCCTCTCTCTTTTTTTTTTTTTTTATACGATTATAGGTCATCACACTCGTGTTTGCAGCTCAAGTGTATGCACTCTCTATAATCCTTAGCCAAAGCAATTCCTTGGCTTGGCTAGTTCGCTCGAGTTGAACAAACCAGGGGTCACCGCAGTGGTACGTTCTTGACTAGTTTCAACAAGGTGACACACAAGCTAAGTCAGCAATAAATGGAGTGAATGATGAAGACCTAGACACGACTCAAGACTAAGAATATAGCTGGACAATAAGCCTAACGACTCAAAAGAAAGTAAGACAATTAACTTGAATGCTTGAAATTTTGAAAATCCTAGAAAAACTCTACCCGAAAACCCAAATTTCTGGAATTGTGTTGAGCTTGCCTAGGTCCGTGGTCTTTTTGGTCCGTGAATCTGATTGGACACTTGGGGTTGCCAAAGATTAGAAACCTTGGAGTTTTGGTCCAGATTTGGGAGTCCAAGTGGTCCTAAATTCGAAAAATTTTTTGGGGCTGGTCAGATTTGGAAGTCAGATTTTTTGCACTCAAATTTGGTTAAAACTTGTAGGCTGTCAAGAAATTGGATGTTGTTCAGATTTGAAAGTCCAAGTTTGAATCAGATTTGGTAAAACTTGAAGGCTGGTCAAGAATTGGAAACTAGAGCCGTCTTTCTTGAAAATTTTTTTTTGACCTTTGAATCAGATTTGGTAAAACTTGAAGGCTGGTCAAGAATTGGAAACTAGAGCCGTCTTTCTTGAAATTTTTTTTGACTTCTGTTGGGGTGTTTTCACACAATAGCCAGCTAGCTTAGACCACAATTTCACAGCAATTAACGTAAACAACTTGGACAGATTTGGTTTCAAGATCAAAGTTCCATGAAAACAAGAACACGGTTGAAGGTTTATTTCAGGTTTCAAGACTGCCAAGATTAACCTCTTTGATCCAAGAAGCTCAAGACTTCTCCAATAAGGTTTTGATGTTCGAGTTTTGCAAAGCAACAACACAAAGGTTCAAGAAACAAGTGCAAACAGATTCGGCATCCCAGCAAATTAATTCCGGCAACGACTCAAGGGAATGACAATAAGGTATGCAACACAAGAGATTTTTTTTGGATTTAAACAGAACATAAACACAAGACAAAACTGGACAGAAAATTTCAGACAACAAGTAAACAACAAAGACAGATTTCTGACAAGGAAACAACAAAGACAGATTTCTGACAAGGAAACAACAAAGACAGATTTCTGACAAGGAAACAACAAAGACAGATTTCGGACTTGACAAACCCGAGTGGCCACTCTTAGATGGATTTAATCTTCTCAAGTTCTAGCTCATGTTGTAAGTGCGCAGGGCATTCATGTAGATGAAGAGAAGATTAAATCCATCCAAGAGTGGCCAGCACCTACTTCTGTAAGTGATGTGCGCAGCTTTCATGGATTAGCAAGCTTCTACCGTCGTTTTGTGAAGGATTTTAGCACCATTGCTGCACCTCTTACCGCGGTCATAAAGAAGAACGAGAAGTTCTTTTGGGGGGAAGCCCAAGATAAGGCTTTCCAATTGCTGAAACACAAACTCACACATGCACCACTCCTTGCAATACCTAACTTTGATCTCACTTTTGAAGTGGAATGTGATGCATCAGGTGTAGGAGTAGGAGCCGTACTCATGCAAGGAGGGAGACCGATTGCCTACTTTAGTGAGAAATTAAACGGCGCGGTCCTCAACTATTCAACTTATGACAAGGAGATGTTTGCCCTCGTACGTGCTTTGGAGACATGGCAACACTACCTACGTGCCCGGGAATTCGTCATCAAAACTGACCATGAGTCTCTCAAGCACCTAAAAGGACAACAAAAGCTGAGCAAACGGCATGCCCGATGGGTAGCTTTCATCGAGTCTTTTCCATACGTCATCAAATACAAAACAGGTAAGTCTAATGTAGTAGCTGATGCTTTATCTCGGAGACACATTTTGCTCACTGCCTTAGATGCTAAACTCCTAGGCTTTGAGCTCATGAAGGAGTTGTATAAGGATGACTTGGATTTTGCCAACGCTTATGCGAATTGGGGAAAATCTGACTTTGAAAAGTTCTTTGTACATGATGGGTTCTTATTTTATCTTACCAAGCTGTGCATTCCTCGAGGGTCCATACGTGACTTACTTATTCAGGAGTCACATAGTGGTGGACTAATGGGACACTTTGGTGTCACCAAGACATTAGCTGTATTGCAGGAACACTTCCATTGGCCTCGCATGCGCAAGGACGTGGAGAGGATTGTTGAAAGATGTGGTGTGTGCCACAAAGCTAAGTCTCGGGTCAACCCAAACGGTTTGTATATTCCTTTACCCATACCTCACCAACCTTGGGTTGACATCTCCATGGATTTCGTGCTTGGTTTACCTCGTTCAAAGCGTGGCCATGACTCTATATTTGTTGTGGTAGATAGGTTCTCCAAAATGGCTCACTTTATTGCATGTCATAAGACGGATGATGCTTTACACATTGCTGATTTATTCTTTAAAGAGGTTGTTCGTTTGCATGGCATACCTAAGACAATAGTATCCGATAGAGATGTCAAGTTTTTGAGCTATTTCTGGAAATCTTTATGGGGTCGGTTGGGAACCAAACTGTTGTTCTCTACCTCTAGTCATCCTCAAACGGACGGACAAACTGAGGTAGTCAATAGGACTTTATCCACACTCCTACGTGCAATCATAAAGAAAAATATCAAGTCATGGGAGGAGTGTCTACCTCATGTTGAGTTTGCATACAATAGGGCTGTGCATCTACACAATTCTCGCCTTTTGAAGTTGTGTATGGTTTGAACCCCTTAACTCCCTTAGATTTGTTGCCATTACCTTCTTCTGAGCATATGAACTTAGATGGCAAGAAGAAAGCTGAGTTCGTGAGATCATTACATGACAAGGTTCGTACCAACATCGAGAGGAGGACGGCCCAATATGTCCAACAAGCTAACAAGCACAGGCGCAAGCTTGTCTTTGAACCAGGTGATTGGGTCTGGTTACATTTGCGCAAAGAGAGGTTTCCAAAACAACGGCAAAGCAAGCTGTCACCAAGAGGAGATGGGCCTTTTCAAGTCATTGAGCGCATCAACGACAATGCATACCGCTTAGATCTGCCTGGTGAGTATAATGTTAGTGCTACATTCAATGTTGCTGATCTAAGTCCATTTATTGCAGGGGACGAGTACGATTTGAGGGCAAATCCTTTTCAAGAGGAGGGGAATGATGCGGTTGAGCACGAGGCCCAAAGTGTACAAGTAGACCCTGTGAAAGTGCCCCAAGGCCCAGTGACACGAGCACGAGCTAAGAGATTCAAGGAGTCCCTCCAAGCCTTGGTACGTGCCATCCAAACCCAAGAGAAACCGGGCATTGAAGGAATTGAGTTGGAATATCCTTGCACGACTACTAAAATGCTGCTTACAATTGAAGATGCAAGTGTTCAAGCTCCAAACGGCGAGCTGAGCCGCAGTTAAGAACCCTCGCTGAACCGTACGGGGGTCTCGCTGCCCGATCAGCGAGTCGGGGGTCCAAGGGGGCGACGCGCCCCCGGCTTGGGGGCCCGGGGGCGCAGCGAAGCCCCCGGTGGGGGTTCGGGGGCAACTCCCCCGAAGCTTATGATCTATAGTTAGTTGGGCTAGCTTTCGGTCAAGTGAAGGCCCAAGGGGCTGGCCGAACTTTCCTTGTTATTTTTCCAGTTTATTAGGTCTTAGTCACGGCTATTAATAGCCTCAAGCCGCATGTTACATTCAATTTTTTGAGAGTATTGAATAAAATTTCCAGAATTTCGTCCATTCCTTGTGGCAAATTCCCTTAGCTTGTGAAAGCTAAGTTGAACATCCTAGAGTTGATCCTAGGCTGTTCTTGACTTATCAATCAAGCACACACACTTGATTGTGGCGTCCTCTACCGTTAAATCTGTTCTTGAGTGGTCCAAGTTCGGGTTCAACTCCATCAAATCTTCATCGTGTTCCTCTAGATCCGAAGTAGCTTCCGCGTCTCGTATCACACCTTCAACAACGATTGCACTTGGAACCTTTCCTGTGTATGTCCGCAAATTTTGCATTGCTGCACCTATGAAATAGGCATGCCAGGAAGTAGGTGACGGGATTGAAATCTATAGAGTAACATCCTTTCTTGGGAATCATGTCCATTTGATTTCACACCTACTTTGAGTACAAGGCGTACAGGAGATAGTAT
Organism: Coffea eugenioides; assembly: GCF_003713205.1. Lineage (NCBI taxonomy): Eukaryota > Viridiplantae > Streptophyta > Magnoliopsida > Gentianales > Rubiaceae > Coffea > Coffea eugenioides. The sequence goes on from NW_020863541.1 coordinate 6,664, forward strand.
CGAGACGTTTGATGAGTGTTACGGAGAGTTACTAAACAGTTACGGAAAATTACAGCGTTTATCATGAAAGGAACTTAACAAAAACTCAGCAGGTCATGTGCGTTGGTTGAGGGTTCCGACCTTCCGTATACCGTTTATATGTGTATAAAGTTTTTTCATGCAGTATTTGTTAAAAACAAGAATTTTTTCATGCATTTTTTTTTTTTTTTTTTTTTTTTTTTTTTTTTTTTTTTTTTTTTTTTTTTTTTTTTTTTTTTTTTTATGCCTTACCTGTACATTGGATCATCACATACTTTATCATCTTGACCCCATATTTAATATTTGATGCACAAGTAGTTGACGTGGCTTTACACCTTGTTCAAAGAAGTGTTACGTTTGAGCAAGTGTGATAGTTAGTGACAATAAATGGATACAGTTAATAAAACCTCCAAACTTTAATGCCTGTGGTCGGTATTACAAGTTCTTAGCATATAGTTACGCTTTGTTTTTATAAAAATACTTGTACAAGGGAGGTTATTAGTGACAATAAATGGTGTCTTTGGTCCATATAATAGGAAGATTTGGAAGGGCAGCGTCCTTCCCACCAAGTTTGGACTTCAAGGATGCATCTTAATGCTTTGAAAATGTAACTAATTTGCATACCTGGACAACATCTGTAGGACAAACGCAACGTTGCATTATTTACTGACTTGTTCACATGTCAATTATTTACTGACAAGTTACATCTACTTGCATAACGAAAAAAAATCGGTACAATAAAGCGTTTGTTCTACAGTTACACATTGTTGAAGGTAAGTTCCTGTATGTGCATACAGAGTTACACTCCGTACATTTTGCACAAAACTTACTTGATTGAAAGTAACTATGGTCAAGTGAATGGTGTGTAACACTGTGCCCTCTTAATAGGGCATGTCATTAATGCCTATATTTTTTTACTGACAAGTAATTGATCTTCATTGTCCATACTTTTCATCGTACCACAATCTAAATGGCATTGGTGCCATGGGTCTTCATTGTCAATACTCTTCATAGTGCCCGTATTACAAGTAGTTGGCATAGAGTTACGGAAAATATACTTGCAAATACATGTTCGGCTAATGTTATTACTGACAACTGCAACTTGAACAACGCAAAATACATGACTTAAAATCACATTTTATGGCCAAAATCGATAAATAAACAGTATGTTACAAAAAGACGCACATTTCGTAGCTAATATGGCCAGGTCGAAAAACAACTGTTTAAAAACATCCTTTGCTACTATACAAAAAGAGTCCTGAATTTACATCCTTAACTATGATGATCTATTTCCCTTTTACTGTTTACTCCCAACCGTGGCGACAATAGTGTCCTGAAACTTTGTATTATGCACCGAACTACAAAGCCGCGCGGTGTACATAATTCGATATTTCGCAACATTTTCCTGCACAATTTCACCTCTTGTATTAGTAAACTCCGGGGATTGAGGTATTTATTACCCGTTTTATTGCCACAAGTACAAAAACAGATAGTTATAGAATATGATCACACCTCAGTAATTCGCACATCCAATCTTCCACTCCAGTGTTCAAGAAAGGTCATCGTGAAAACTCCACTATCGAACCTGTACAGATCAACATATTGTGACTCAGAAATATGGACAATATACTAAAGTGATTGTAATACAGTATTTGCAATAGTAAGGTATCGGGGTAGTATTGAAAGATCCCATATTTTACATGCGATCGGGTGACACATGAGGTACATCAGCAACTAAGAGTTTGAAAGTTGCAAAGTCAAGTTCCATCCAAAATTTAGCTGCCATTATCAGTCCGAGGGCACGTTGCTGCATGAAACAGAGTCAAGTAACTATTTGTATGATAAAAATTAATGAACAACTCCTATAAACACTCATACCAAGCGCTTTAGAACTGTAATATCTTTGCTCTTTGCTTGTTGTGGGTCAGGGTCTAGAAGATGCACTATGCATTGTGAGACATGGAAGGAGTACACAAACCAGCAGCTGTCTACGAGAACAGGAACAAGAATCTGCAGCATAAAAAAAAATTTCATCAGCACGAGCATAATAGAGTAGTTTACCAATAACTTGCCAATATATAGCATGTCTCATCAATAGTTACGATAAGGTTATATCCATACCAACTGACACCTAGATGGATCAGCCGCTTTATCAGGCCCTCGGATCTTGAACAACTTCATAAGCTTAGTAGTTAGGATGTCATCGGGTTGTGTTTCGAATTTTCGAAGATTCAAAATGCCATCCTGTTAGCAATCAGTACAAGGGGATATAGATGTTTAGGGTGAATTTCACTGACTCGGGTAATAGATTGGTACATGCATTTGTGCAAAACTTTGATAATATTTTATTGAATGGTAGTCATTATCTAACAACAATTTTAATACTTACAACTGCTATAGGCTCGACAATATAGCGCTTGACTCTACTGGTTGTACTAGCCTCCCCACCCCAGTTTATATGCCTGGCAAATATGTCCATGACCTGCGTACAGTTACAGCCAAGTAACAGAATGGGTTTAGTTACTGCCATTTGGAAAACGTATCGCTTTACCTTACCAAACCAACACAATGTATTTTTTCTCGGGCTGAAAAAATATGCCTAACCCGAGTCGAGACATGCATGCCATCACAAAGAGTCCTGAGGTCATCTCGTGTTAGAGAAAGTTGGAACATCTGAATGAGTGTCTCCCTATCATTAAGTCAGACAAAGAGTTACTTTTAAAATTGGCAGTTGTTAGCAACCATGTTCTACAAAAAAGTAAATGCTTTATCATAAAGTTACATTCAACTTCAGCCAACAAATACTAGCGCTAATAAACCATGCATTCCCTAATATTCATCAATTTTACTACCTTATGCTAGTTCTTCATTACAAAAAGGATGTTCAAGAAACGTAACTCGAGAGAAATGTTACAATCTTATGGTTATAATTGATACCATTTTAGCCTAAATTGAATTACAATTCGAAGAGCATAAAAATGCATGAATTGATTACGAATGGACTGGAGGGATGCATTTAACAAATAGTGGCACCAATAAATCCTTAAGTGCCTGTATTATAACCTCATAATCGTATGATAAATATATAGGAACCTTACTTGGGATTCTTATGTACCTCCCACGCGAATGCAGCGATCCTTTTGTCGTAAATGCTGATTGTCACGTTCGAAGGCAGAACGTACTCGGCTGACCGTAGCATGCTGCTTTTCTTCGTTGCCCGAGCTGGCCTGTGCTCATTCTCATCTTCAACAACTGTTGCAGATATCAATACATCAGAAAATCGAAATGTTATGTAGTTCACACTGACAGAATAATGATTAGGTATACATGTTATACAAAAATTTAATGGGGCAGCACATTGCAATAACGTTTAACTGATCAACTAAGAATTCTTCAATTCATATGCAAAACTCAAATGTAACTATTAATTCAGACTGAATACTATCAACGTTTCCATCCTCTGGACACAACATAATAAAATTAATTTGTGAGTACTTGTACATCAAATTCAAGACACTGTTTTTTTGTTCACTAACCTTTCCTTTTACGACTATAAGACCGCAACCTTCTCGGTGTGTGTGGCAGATCCAAAGGATGCTCAATTTGAAAGGGACCTGTTGAGTCATCTTGGATGATTGTTGGGGTATCATTTGACTTGTACACACTGTCTGAAATGTCCTTCCCATCACTTGTATTGCCAACATTTTTTGCCTCCTTCCTATCAGTGGTTCTCCCACTTTGCTCTTTTCCAACTGTCTTCTGCCCCATCGAATGTCGATTTGTTGGTTCAGTCTCATCTATTGGTCTGGTTGAGGTCCCAATGTCATCATCATTACCGCCTGCATCTTGTTCTTTTTCACTATCACCGTCATCATCAGCATTGGAGTCCTTTCCTGCTTCTACCGATTGATATTCCGAATGATCTTCACTGTCCATATCAAGATGTATTTGCTCTGAATCAGACATCCTCTGTTTCTACTTTTCGTTTGAAACTACCTCTGTTGTTACTGTTTTGGCCCTAGGATGAGAACACAGCAATTCTGCAATATTTAATATCCTTTTTTGGCAACTCACTGTCATACTGTACACTTCTGAAAGCTCAAACTGCTATTAACAAACCACAATGAATTGCCCGTTTCGACTTAATCTGAACAGATGAATTCATCATTTTATGCATTGATCTGTATTACTTCCTCATGGACCTCATGAAATATGCCTGTTCACTTTCAGGTGGTGAAATATTTTTCAAGAAAAGTTACATGAAAATGACTAAGGTGTATTTGGCACACGAATTGCATGAAGTATACAATTAACTTTGTATTTTGCATGAATAACATTCGAGAATTTTTTTTCTCTCTCGTTTCTGTCATAAAATATGGAACAAACGACATGAGCACACTACGTTTCAAATGTAGCTAGATTATAGCTGACCACTAGTGTTATTTGTGATCGGCGTTTGAAAAATCTTGCCACCTTTTTACAAAGCTTAACTACTTCTTTGTCCCATACTCCATTTACAACTAACTTTCCTGATTTTGTATGTCAAGCATAGCAAACGCAAAATGATTGTATGTTGTACGTCAACACTTAATGATTGTATTTGACAAGATTACTTTCCTAAGTTACGTAGCTGTGGCTGCTTACAAATGATTGTTCAAATTATAAAAAATGTATAACTTTAACTTAAGCAACAATAGTGCATAATGAAGTATCAGTTTTAACAGTTAGGCAGCTTACTGCGATATCATGATGCCCGCTGTCCATCATTATTCCAACTAGTTCAGGGGGTAGTTCATTTATCTGTGCACCAGATTCAGCCTCTTCCTCTTCATGCGTCCCAATCTACGAAAACAAAATCAAACCATCACTTCATAAGTACATGGTATGTGTGGCCTATACATACAAACTAGTAAGTTAAAATCCATCAAAAAAAAATTATCGCTCTTACTAGTTTTCCTTTTCCATAAACTCCGAGATTATCGATCTCCAATGCATCCCGTTCTAAAATTAAAGCATCTGTCCATGCCTTTGCTCTTGGTGTAACTCGAGCCACTCTGTGCTTCAGTATTGTCACTCGATCAAGGTAATGCACCTGCAATTTAATTAGACACTGACACATCAATTATATCACATGCAATTCAAGTACTATGCATAAACAACCTTCATGTGCCTACTTAAAATTTCTTTCGTTGCATCCCCTACTACTTAGATCACTTACTAACTTTCAATATCACTTAACTAAACTTACCAGTAGGACAAACATGCAACCCCCAACATATTGGGTGAAAACCTCACCTACGTGAGTGGTGAGTATACTACTCACTTGGATGCTTATAATGTGGCTTTGCTATATGTGATTGTGATGCCTTGAAGGCTTGTTTGGCTATTGGAAATGATTAGGGTGAGGGTGTACTTGACCGCCCTCATTCCTTTTATTCCTGTGAATGACTGTTTACCGTTTCACTGTATTACTGTACTTGCTATATGAGTTATTGGATTCCATTCATGGGAAACTGTTTGGGTGTCGGTTGGACGAGTATCCAACGGCCCTACTGTATTACTGAGCTCGACCCCGTTGGTAGTCACTTGAATCGAGCCAGCGAGGGCTTGGTCGTGAAAATTGACTAGCCACGGGGACTGAAATGGGAATCTTGTGGTAATGAGACCCTTGGTTCCGGTGTACTCGAGTATCACCTAAAGCTACTGCTTGGAGTGCGGGCCCGGTTGGGGTATGTTGGGTGGAAGGAATGGAAGTGAAGTGAGGTCTACGGACGGGTATTCTTAAACATTGACGGAGGGTCAATGAGGTTGGATCAAGAATGTAAGCGTGGAAATGGGCTCTTGAGAGCCGTCCGTATCCTTTTACTGATTTGTTTTATTCCTTAGTTGTGTACTTGAAATGAAAGGTTATGCTTAAGTGATCTTTGTTGCTTATGTGGTAGTATATCACTGGGCTTAAGCTCATTCCGTTCCATTTGTTTTCCTTACAGGGATATAATTACTTTTGGGATTGGATTGTCGATTGCCAAGTTGAGCTAGTGTAAATGTCTTTTGTTTAGCTCTTTGGATGAAACCCTAATGTGTATTGGGTTCAATGACTTTTGATTGGCAATCCGAACATGTATATCCATGATGAATAGTTTTTGACATGCCAATTTGGTTGTAAATGTTGAATTGCAATGTATTAATGTTTGGTGGGATTTCGGATTCTACTATTCCAGGCACTATTCATCATTTTCATTTTTTTATTTTGTTATTTTGGTTCTTGTGGCTTGTTCGAGCGCGCTTTTACTTTCCCGAAACGTTTTAGATCGCGTGTTACTGCTCGTTAGTCCTGGCGAGAGTTGGGCAGGCAGTCCGCTAACCCCTTTGGTTCGTCTTAGGGGAAGATGGGGCTGTCACAGGTGGTATCAGAGCCTAGGTTTGAATTAGCCTGGGTGTTATAGGAATGCTTGATTTGAGGATTTGTTGTTTATGGCCTTTAAGCTTATATTTATGGTTAATTGTTCTTGTGGTGTAGGATGGCCGGACAGGGTGAACCTAGTGCTAGTCCTTCGGGCGTGAGACCTCGCAGAGCACTCCCTGTGATCCCATATCAGATACGGCCGGGAGGGGCCGTTATTCGTTGGAGCCCGTCTAACCGTCTCCGACGGTGTGCGTGTAAACCGAAGTATGCCTATCCGAACGCTCTTGTGTTTGCTCTGGACAAGGAGCGTAAGGTGTTGGACAGAGAGAATGCTCGACTTGAGGCCGAGGCGATCCAGGATAGGGCGACCAACGAGAAGCAAGCTGCACGTATTAAAGAGCTAGAATACGACGTGCTTGAGGTCGAAGATAGGGTTGACGACCTCTGCGCTCAACTGAGGGAGGCACGAGAGCGCGAGATTAAGCGAGCTCGCAAAGTCAGGGGTCGCGCTGAGTTGATCCTTAATCTTTGTGACGACGGCCTTGAGGAGTATAGCGATGAGGCTTCGTGTGCGGGGACCGAGGCTGGGGAGGAGTCTACTCCGTCGCCTGGGTCCCTGAGCCCAGCAACTGACTAGGCCTTGACTTCTAGGCTTCTTTTGGGATAGTTTGGTGGTTTTTGTTTGTACATAGGGATAGGGATAGAGCCTTAGCTAATCGTTTTGGTTGTTGGATTAGCTACGTGTAAATTTCTTTTGATAAGGCCATTCCTCGGGGGATCGTCTATGTTTGTTTCTGACTTGCCTGTACTTGACTCGACTGATTGTATATATGTGTGTGGCTTGATCTTGCTTGGCTTGTATATATATGTTTGTGATCCTGTTTGGACTGTATAAATATGTGTTATTGTGAAAGTTTTGAGTGTTACTTACATGCCTTGTTACTACTTTGGTTTAGTATTCTTGCCTAGACCAAGTAAACTTATGGAAGGTACACGGAGTGGTCGGGGACGTGGGCGCGGAACTAGACAACCCACACCGGTTAGGGGTACGGGGGAAACCTCTACTGGACCCAACCCTGAACCCCAAGCAGACCCTAATGTGCAAATAGCTGCTGCTATGCAGCAAATGACAAACCTGCTAGCACAAGTAGTGCAGCAACAAGGCCAGAACCCAAACCCTAATCCTGGAAACCCTGGAAACCCTGACCATCATGTCGAGAGCGAAGATAGAGCTCTCGAACGCTTTCAAAAGTTCGCTCCACCGAAGTTTGTTGGGGGACCCGACCCAGACGTTGCCGAAAGATGGCTTGAAAAGATGGTTGATATATTTGCAGCCCTACACTACCCTGACGAACGGCAGGTGACTTTTGCCGTGTTCCAGCTTGAGGGGGCAGCCCGTTCCTGGTGGAACGTAATCCGACAGAAATGGGAAAGGGAGCAGACGCCCAGGACTTGGGTGAACTTCATTCGAGAGTTTAATGCGAAGTTTTTCCCTCCTCTAGTCCAGGAGAGGAAGGAGGACGAGTTTATTAGGCTCCGCCAAGGGGCTCAAACTGTGGCGGAATATGAGAGTCAATTCACCCGCCTGTCCAAGTTTGCGCCTGAGTTAATCATGACGGAACAACGACGGATTAGGCGCTTTATTCAGGGTTTGAATGTTGAGATTCAGAAAGACCTCGCGGTGGCTCAAATCACTGCGTTTAGCGAGGTTGTAGAAAAGGCCCAACGAGTTGAAAGTGCACGGTTGCAGGTCCGGAACTTCCAGGCGAAGAAGCGTGGCTTTCCTGGGAGTAGTTCTGGACAGGGTGAGAAGAGCACTCCCTCTAAATTTGGACGCGGAATGGGAGGTGGTCGACAATCTGGTGCAGGTAGAGGGACTCCATTCAGGGGTGGCCAAGCTGGGCGAGGACCAAGGGGAAATGCTCAGAGTGGCTCGGCTTCAGCACCTCGCGGTCCCTGCGCGCATTGCGGGAAGCCAAACCACACCGAAGATAACTGCTGGAGGAAACAAGGTAAATGTCTGCGATGTGGAAGCGCGGACCACCAATTGGCTACTTGCCCGGTCCTGAAACAAGATGGAAAGGGAAGCCAACCACCGCCGAGGACCAATACTGGACCAGCGAAGGGAGATGGGTCCAAACCGAAAGTGCCAGCTAGGGTGTACTCCTTAGAGCCCCATCAGGTCCCAGAGTCGTCAGAGGTCGTAGAAGGTACGATCCCTATTTTCCACCGCTTTGCCAAAGTTTTAATTGATCCTGGTGCCACTCATTCGTTTGTTAACCCTGATTTCATGTGTGGCATCGATATAAAACCTGCTAGTTTACCATATGACCTAGAAGTTAGTACACCTACGGGAAATCAACGTTTGGTGACTAGTATGGTTTATAAGGATTGTGATGTATGGGTAGGTGAAAAGAGATTTTTAGGCGACCTGATAAGCTTGTCCATTAAGGGGTATGACGTGATTCTGGGTATGGACTGACTAGCCAAATATAACGCTCAACTAGATTGTAAAACGAAAGTGGTAGAATTTTGCATTCCTGGCGAGGCAACCTTAAGGTTGGATATAAGGGGTAGGTTAGGCTCATCTGCTTTGATTTCGGGCATTCGACCTAGGAAACTGATAAGTAGAGGGGCGCAAGGATTTTTGGCCTTTTTGATTAACACCCCTACGGATAAGTTAAAAGTGGAAGACGTAGCCGTAGTGAGGGAATTTCCGGATGTATTCCCTGATGAGTTAGTAGCTTTACCTCCAGAACGGGAGATAGAATTCCAAATAGATCTGTTACCTGGAACCTCACCTATCTCAAAAACCCCTTACCGAATGGCGCCTGCGGAACTTAAGGAGCTTAAGTTGCAATTACAAGATCTTTTGGAGCGGGGATTCATTCATGAGAGTGGGTCTCCTTGGGGAGCTCCTGTCCTATTTGTGAAGAAAAAGGACGGAACCTTGAGGATGTGTATTGACTACCGGGGCCTGAACAATGTTACGATCAAGAATAAATATCCACTGCCCCACATTGACGAGTTGTTCGACCAGCTGCAAGGAGCAGTGGTCTTCTCAAAGTTGGACCTCCGACAAGGATATTATCAGTTGTTAATTAGAAAGGAGGATATACCGAAACTGCTTTCAACTCGAGATATGGGCATTACGAGTTCGCCGTTATGCCCTTTGGACTGACCAATGCTCCCGCCGCCTTTATGGACCTAATGCATAGGGTTTTCAAACCCTATCTAGACCGATTTGTCGTTGTGTTCATTGATGACATTTTGGTCTACTCTAAGACACGCGAGGAGCATGAGGAGCATTTGAGAGTGGTGTTGCAGACGTTAAGGGAACATCAGTTGTACGCCAAGTTTAGTAAATGCGAGTTCTGGCTGGAGAAAGTAGCACTCCTAGGGCATGTAATCTCCCACGAAGGTATCTCGGTGGACCTGGCAAGGGTAGAGGCCGTGACAAATTGGAAGAGACCAGAAAATCCCACGGAAATTCGTAGCTTTCTAGGGTTAGCTGGGTACTACCGACGTTTCATTAAAGACTTCTCCAAACTAGCAGGACCTTTAACTGACCTGACGAAGAAGCATGGTCGGTTCGTTTGGAACGGCCGATGCGAGACAAGTTTTCAGGAATTAAAGAGAAGATTGACCACGGCTCCAGTACTGGTCTTGCCAAATGGAGTAGACGGGTTCGCGGTGTATGCGGACGCGTCGCGAGAAGGCTTGGGGTGCGTTTTGATGCAGAACCGTAATGTAATTTCTTTTGCCTCTAGGAAGTTGAAGCTTCACGAGCAGAATTACCCGACCCACGATTTGGAACTAGCCGCGGTTGTGTTTGCTCTGAAAAAGTGGAGGCATTACCTATACGGGGTGACCTT
>NW_020863542.1:0-11981 GCF_003713205.1 Coffea eugenioides
GGACTCAAAACTTAAAGCAGTAAAACTAGATAAATCGAAGAGCACTATATACAATATATATACAATCCCAAAAGTTACATTTACATCCTCAAAAGTCTCGAGTCAAACCACTCTAATACACGATAACCTATACAAACCACCAAAACTAAAACAAACATCCTAACTGTTTAACTAATACAAGCCAATCTATCTATACTAGTGTACGAACCAAAAGTCCCCGCGTCGGCCCCTGCTAAGGAAAACAAATGGAACGGGGTAAGCTATATGCTTAGTAAGTAAACAGGGGCGAAAGCATAAATTTCACGTAACAACAGTTACACAGTAAGAGTAAAGCAAAAGCAGAAAAGTAACATCACATAATAAGGATACAGGGTGGCCTCCAAAGCCAATTCATATCCATGCGTGATTCTCCTGCCGACACTGGCCGTCGACCACACTCAATGGTCCGTAGAACTTCACTTGTTACACCCCACCGACACCTTATCCTCCACGGTGGCCAGTCACGCTCAACAAAACTGCCCGGGCGAAACGAAATCACAAACTTGAGCTTGCGAGTCACAAGCTCGGGTCACAAACTTGGTCACGCCTTACTCGGTGACCAGGGATTCCACAAAATTGGTTCATAACATGAAACCTACCCTTGTGACCTCACACTAAGTTGGACTGACTTCGACCAAGCCCTAAACCGGCTGAATAGTCCAAACAGGTCCTCTTAGATCGGGCCCACGAACTCACAATCTTTGCAAACTTCACAAACTTTACTCGAAAGTCGCCCCGAGCCACAAGCTCAAGGGTTTTGGTTCCAAAAGGTTCATATACATATGCCAAGTACAATTATACATTCAAATTAGGGTTTAGGTCGAGTGCGATAAAGTACACCCTCGCCTAAGTACCCTTTTCACATATCTCAAACACATAGCAAAGAAAAACACACCAAACTGGCCTGAATACTTACCCAGAATCTGAAATAGCAAAAACACGAAGTCGGATCGAAATGAACAGCTAGTAGTGGGCCCCACCAGTTCCGCCCAGCTCACCACCGTCTGACATAGAAGATTGTGTCACATAATATCGCAAACGGCTACTATCGTGCCTAAAACAAGCAAAACGGCAAAAACGACACGCGCACACGTAAACATGACGGACGGAAACGGAAACGGCCGTTAGCGGAAACGGCAGATTTGACACTCGTTTCTATTGTAATCATAAGTTGAGCTACGAATATCGGATTAAGGCGTATGAGACACCATATCGAAGCTTAAAGGATGAACAACAATTGTTATGAAGACATCCAGAACTGAAACTGGAGGCTTCAGTCCCAAAGGAACCAAACACAATCACTTATGAAATCTGGCCAATACACAAATGGTCAGTTTTGAGTGCAAACTGTTGTCCATGCTACACATGGTCAAAAGGGCTGAAAATTGGCAGTTAGATGGTTCGTTCCAAATGGAACAACTTTCATGAAGGTCGGAAATCCAAATTCGGAACGGAAATTGGTCATCAGGACCAAAACATATCTGACCAGAAAATGGTCATTTTCACGGGCAGGCCTTATTTGCTCGGCTATATCTCAGGTTCTATAAATCCGATTCATGAAATTCCAAGGGCGTTAGAAAGCTCTGATATAGAGCTATAAGTTTTGTGTTTTGGTCGCAAGCCCAAACAGCTTGTAACCTAGTCAAACGTGAAGCCAAAGTTCCAGTCGTAAACTGTCCGGATATAAGAACAGAACAGAATTTGACGGTCAAAACAGGTCTGAGTATTTCGTTTAGACCTCAGGTTATACCACTCCGTTAATCATGAAAATTTACAGGGATATCCAGGACTTAAGGGCTACAACAATGTAGAAGGCCTCTCAATCCAAATCCTAGCACAACTAAGTTCAAATCAGAAAACGCAACCCAGAACCGTAATTGCAGGTTCCCCCAAATCACACAAAACTGGTAAATCAGTCCAAGTCATCATACCGGTCCAAAAGCATTGATTCCAAAGGAATATGAAAGCTAAGACATCAAGCTACATTTAATCAGAAGACACCAACAACAAAATCCAAACCCATTGCAGTCAAAACAGACAATTACTATCGCAGTTCGGACATTCTGTTCACCAAAAACAGCAACAGTAAAAACGGCATAACTCACTCTATACTACTCCAAATGCCCTGAAAGTTTGCAGGCATTTCAACCTCATCAATACCTACAACTTTCATGTTTTGAGCAAAGTCAAATTCGGCCTCTATCTATGACCTAAAATTTCGGACAGAATGTTCAACCAAGAACCCTAATTTTCCAGAAATTCTTCCAAATCCAAAATTGATTGTAATTATCCACAATTCACACCTACTAGAGTTATTATAGTCCATTGCCAATCTTCAGAAACAACCACACCATCATAATCCAATTAAACCAGAAAAATCATCAATAAAATAAAAACTTCACCAAATCACTTCAAACCAAGATATAAATCATATAATCCATCACTTTAGCCACTTCTAAGCCAAACATAAGCATCATTAGATGTAGTAGGGTGTTCAAGCATCACTTACCAAGAAATCAAGAGAGATAGGGCTTGTGGACACCTTAGCTCTTCAAATCAACTTCACTAATACACTTATTAGCACTAGAAGAAAGGTTTTTATGGAGTGAAATCTAGTCTAAGCTCTTGTTTGTGGAAGATTGAGTGAGATGGAAGCTTGAAATTTGATGAACTTTCTTCCTTCTTGCAAGAGAGAGGGCCAGCCAACACAAGGTAAGAAAATGGTGAATTTTGTGAATTTTTGGAGATATTAACTAATTTTGGTCAAAAGTCAAAAATGTGAATAGTAAACCATAAAGTCCAACCAATCATATTGTGACACTTGTCACACTCATTAATGCATTCTTATCTTTCTTTCCCTCTCACATCAATCACTTCACACATTCTACTTATCTCTTAACACCCGATAAATTTTACACGGTATCTGAAACTTAACCTTATTGACCGAATTTTTCCGAACTTTTCGCACTAGTGGGTCCCACGTCCGAAATCCGTTCTTATTTTCTCAAAATCTAACCGAATATAAATTATAGCTTGAACCTTATAATCATAATACGTAAACTAGGATTTTCCAACTTAACCGAATTAGGGTTTCCTTCCTAGCCATAAAACCCTATTTTTTTCCAAACCAAATATCAAATAACCCTAATATCGACTTACGATCGGACTGGGGCCTCACAATCTCCCCCACTTAGGACAATTTCGTCCTCGAAATTAATTCGTTGATCAAAGCGTACCTTCAAAACCTGCCGAAGGGTCATTCGCCTCCTGTTGACCCATTGCATACACTCTTGCTGGCCCTTTAGGTCGATTGTCCCCTGCATTGGACGGCTTAGTTGTGGTCCCTTCAGTCGGTGACTTAAATTCTTCCTTTTTCATCTTAGGACACCGGGCAATCAGGTGTTCGGTGCTACCACATTTGAAGCATTTGCGTACCGAACTATTCTTCTAGCAATTTTCATCGGTGTGATTGCCCCCACAGAAACCACAGGTTGACTTGGCGGCTGTACTTGCCCCTCCACGCTGGACACTCCTCGGCCCCTCTTGCACGACCTGACCCCGCACAAAGTTTTTCGGGGTCCCTGCAGGTCGTGGACCATCCGTACCTTTATTTATCTTGGCAGGTGGCTCGTTTCGCGAGCTTTGTCCGACCATGGAGTCATTTGAGCTCGGTTGCCTCCTTTTCCGATCGTGAAAGGCTTTCACCTGTCCTCTGGCAGTCTCAATCCGCTGTGCTTTTTCTAGCGCTTGGCTAAACGTGTTCAACTGAGCAGCTGCTAGCGATTCCTGAATTTCCACATTTAAACCTTGAACGAATCGACGGATTCGTTTCTGCTCCGTTAACACCAGCTCTGGGGCAAAGCGAGAAAGTTTAGTGAACTGAGTTTCGTACTCTGCCACGCTAGATGCACCTTGACGCAGGTGAATAAAATCATCTTCCCGTTTCTCTTGCACGATGGGCGGCAAATACTTCTCATTAAATTCTCGGGTAAAATTGATCCAGGTCCAAGGGGTTTGTTCCCGCTCCCACTTAGCTCTGATCACATTCCACCAGGCTCGAGCGGCCCCCTCAAACTGGAAAACAGCAAAAGATATCTGCCGCTCTTCCGAATACCTAAGCGCGGCAAATATATCGAGCATTCGGTCCATCCAGGTTTCTGCTAAATCAGGATTAGGTCCTCCTATGAACTTAGGAGGTGCAAACTTTTGGAACCGTTCTAAGGCACGGTCCTCGCCCTCATGATTATGTCCCGGATTATGTCCAGGGTTTCCAGCAGCATTCCCGTGGCCCTGAGCCTGTTGGTCAATCATACGCTCCATCAAGTCAGCCATTCGTTGGATGGCTGTAGCTACTTGGTCTGGCTCTTGTTCATGTTCCATTTCAGGGCCTCGTCCTCGCCCTCTACCTCCACCTCGAGTACCGGAGGCCATCTAGTGTACAAGTCTATAATTCGAAACAATCCGTATACTTATCATCCAGACTATGAGCAAAAGAAGAGACACAAAACTTACGCACAAAAGGCACACAAAAGATAAGTTCAAAATTCCATTCACATATATACACGTATTTACAAAGTCACACCAAAAGATTTACACATTACCGACCTCCAGTCGGTACAAAACCCAATATACACGAGCACTCCGGCTCCAAAACTAGTTAGTCGGCCAAGTAACAAAAGGAATTAGCCGAATTAGTTCTAACAAAAGTAACCCGCCTTACAGTCAAAAGTACAAAAGCGGCCCTATGCGTCTCCCCTAGGACCCAGGTTCCCAACGGAACCTAACGTATCCACCTCATCCATCATCTCCAGACCGGTGGCTCGTGGCGGTGCCTCTGCGGCTAAATCTAGTAAGAGCTCGCAGTCAACAGACATACTCCGAGCCCTGTCCCTCAGCTGCCTCTTCATAGCGAAGAGGTGCTGGTGTGTGTCCTGGAGCTGACGGTGCAAAGCATCCGTCCTCTCCCTCTCCTCTCGGAGACTCCGCTCCAAGTGCCTAATGCGTGACGCCCGCCCCTGGCCAACCTCTCTGGCCTCCTCCAGCTGCGCTCTCAAAGAGTCGACTGTCCTGTCTAGGTGATAACGCTCGTCATCCAATGACAAGACGACCTCGTCAGGATAGACAAGAAGTATACAACACGCACAGGGCGGCAGACACCTAGCCGACAAGGGGAGTACAAAAGTGTAAGGTCATACACACCAGCCTCTGCCTATAAGGATCGGCCGCTTTACGCAGCACTTCGATCCTCTACAGACTTCTCGAACGCGGAAATCTCGGTCCCACGCCACTGGGTCCCGCACCACTCGAACCGCCCGGATACATACCTACAAAACATTAAGTCGTCAGTCAACCAGCATTTCAGCTTAAAAGATATCATTCAACTTAAAATGGTCAAATATGCCTAGTTTCTATCGCGTATGTCCCACCTGCCCAAGTCCTCTAACCTAGGCGCTCTGATACCAACTGTGACGACCCCACTTCTCCCAAGGGCGAACCCAAGGGTATTGGCGGGCCGCCTGCCTAGCTCGCGCCAGGACTCAAAACTTAAAGCAGTAAAACTAGATAAATCGAAAGAGCACTATATACAATATATATACAATCCCAAAAGTTACATTTACATCCTCAAAAGTCTCGAGTCAAACCACTCTAATACACTATAACCACAACCAGCAGAAGATAGACCCTAAGAAGGGTCCTTATACAAACCACCAAAACTAAAACAAACATCCTAACTGTTTAACTAATACAAGCCAATCTAACTATACTAGTGTACGAGCCAAAAGTCCCCGCGTCGGCCCCTGCTAAGGAAAACAAAAGGAAAGGGGTAAGCTAAATGCTTAGTAAGTAAACAGGGGCGAAAGCATAAATTCACGTAGCAACAATTACACAATAAGAGTAAAGCAAAAGCAGAAAAGAACAACATCATATAATAAGGATACGGGTGGCTCCAAAGCCAATTCATGTGCCATGCGTGATCTCCTGCCGACACTCCGTCGACCACACTCAATGGGTTTACTTTGTACACCGCACCCGACACCTTATCACCCTCCTGGCCAGTCCACCTCATGGACCCGGGCGAACGTCCAAACTTGAGCTTTAGTCCAAGCTCGGGTCACAAACTTGGTCACAATTCTCGGTGAACCGGATTCACAAAATTGGTTCATAACATGAACCTACAAACGTTGGTGACCTCAGACTAAGTTGGACTGACTTTCGACCAAGACCCGCTCAAATAATCCCAAACAGGTCTTAATCGGGCCCACGAACTCAACAAACTTTGCAAACTTCACAAAACTTACTCGAAAGTCGCCCGAGCCACCAGCTCGGGTTTTGGTTCCAAAGGTTCATATACATAAATGCCCAAGTACACATTATACATTCAATCTAGGGTTTGGTCGAGTGCGCATAAAGTACACCCTCGGCGCTAAGTACCCTTTCCACATATCTTCAAACACATAGCAAAGAAAACACAGCCAACTGGCCTGAATAACTTTAACTGGCAGAATCTGAAATAGCAAAAACACGAAGTCGGATCGAAATGAACAGCTAGTAGTGGGCCCCACCAGTTCCGCCAGCTGCACCCACCGTCTGACATAGAAGATTGTGTCACATAATAACTCGCAAACGGCTTACTATCGTGCCTAACAGCAAAACGGCAAAAACGACACGCGCACGCACCGTATAACATGACGGACGGAAACGGAAACGGCCGTTAGCAGGAAACGGCAGATTTGACAACTGATTCTATTGTAATCATTAAAGTTGAGCTACCGAATATCGGATTATAAGGACGTATGAGACACCACTATCGCAAGGCGTGTGAAAAGCAGCGAGTCGGAGACAAACAAGCTTGGTTAAGAGCACTCCGTCGCAGTAAGCATGAACTAGGACGGCATTCAGTCGCGAAAGGAACCAAACACAATCACTTATGAACTGGCCAACGACACAATGGTCAGTTTTTGGAGTGCAAACTGTTGTCCATGCTACACATGGTCAAAAGGGCTGAAAATTGGCAGTTAGATGGTTCGTTCCAAATGGAACAACTTTCATGAAGGTCGGAAATCCAAATTCGGAACGGAAATTGGTCATCAGGACCAAAACAGATCTGACCAGAAAATGGTCATTTTCACGGGCAGGCCTTATTTGCTCGGCTATATCTCAGGTTCTATAAATCCGATTCATGAAATTCCAAGGGCGTTAGAAAGCTCTGATATAGAGCTATAAGTTTTGTGTTTTGGTCGCAAGCCCAAACAGCTTGTAACCTAGTCAAACGTGAAGCCAAAGTTCCAGTCGTAAACTGTCCGGATATAAGAACAGAACAGAATTTGACGGTCAAAACAGGTCTGAGTATTTCGTTTAGACCTCAGGTTATACCACTCCGTTAATCCTGAAAATTTACAGGGATATCCAGGACTTAAGAGGCTACAACAATGTAGAAGGCCTCTCAATCCAAATCCTAGCACAACTAAGTCAAAATGCAGAAAACCAACCCAGAACCGTAATTGCAGGTTCCCAAATCACACAAAACTGTAATCAGTCCAAGTCAGTCTATACCGGTCCAAAAGCATTGAATCCAAAGGAATATGAAAGCTAAGACATCAAGCTACATTTAATCAGAAGACACCAACAACAAAATCCAAACCCATTGCAGTCAAAACAGACAATTACTATCGCAGTTCGGACATTCTGTTCACCAAAAACAGCAACAGTAAAAACGGCATAACTCACTCTATACTACTCCAAATGCCCTGAAAGTTTGCAGGCACTTCAACCTCATCAATACCTACAACTTTCATGTTTTGAGCAAAGTCAAATTCGGCCTCTATCTATGACCTAAAATTTCGGACAGAATGTTCAACCAAGAACCCTAATTTTCCAGAAATTCTTCCAAATCCAAAATTGATTGTAATTATCCACAATTCACACCTACTAGAGTTATTATAGTCCATTGCCAATCTTCAGAAACAACCACACCATCATAATCCAATTAAACCAGAAAAATCATCAATAAAATAAAAACTTCACCAAATCACTTCAAACCAAGATATAAATCATATAATCCATCACTTTAGCCACTTCTAAGCCAAACATAAGCATCATTAGATGTAGTAGGGTGTTCAAGCATCACTTACCAAGAAATCAAGAGAGATAGGCCTTGTGGACACCTTAGCTCTTCAAATCAACTTCACTAATACACTTATTAGCACTAGAAGAAAGGTTTTTATGGAGTGAAATCTAGTCTAAGCTCTTGTTTGTGGAAGATTGAGTGAGATGGAAGCTTGAAATTTGATGAACTTTCTTCCTTCTTGCAAGAGAGTGGGCCGGCCAACACAAGGTAAGAAAATGGTGAATTTTGTGAATTTTTGGAGATATTAACTAATTTTGGTCAAAAGTCAAAAATGTGAATAGTAAACCATAAAGTCCAACCAATCATATTGTGACACTTGTCACACTCATTAATGCATTCTTATCTTTCTTTCCCTCTCACATCAATCACTTCACACATTCTACTTATCTCTTAACACCCGATAAATTTTACACGGTATCTGAAACTTAACCTTATTGACCGAATTTTTCCGAACTTTTCGCACTAGTGGGTCCCACGTCCGAAATCCGTTCTTATTTTCTCAAAATCTAACCGAATATAAATTATAGCTTGAACCTTATAATCATAATACGTAAACTAGGATTTTCCAACTTAACCGAATTAGGGTTTCCTTCCTAGCCATAAAACCCTATTTTTTTCCAAACCAAATATCAAATAACCCTAATATCGACTTACGATCGGACTGGGGCCTCACAATCTCCCCCACTTAGGACAATTTCGTCCTCGAAATTAATTCGTTGATCAAAGCGTACCTTCAAAACCTGCCGAAGGGTCATTCGCCTCCTGTTGACCCATTGCATACACTCTTGCTGGCCCTTTAGGTCGATTGTCCCCTGCATTGGACGGCTTAGTTGTGGTCCCTTCAGTCGGTGACTTAAATTCTTCCTTTTTCATCTTAGGACACCGGGCAATCAGGTGTTCGGTGCTACCACATTTGAAGCATTTGCGTACCGAACTATTCTTCCAGCAATTTTCATCGGTGTGATTGCCCCCACAGAAACCACAGGTTGACTTGGCGGCTGTACTTGCCCCTCCACGCTGGACACTCCTCGGCCCCTCTTGCACGACCTGACCCCGCACAAAGTTTTTCGGGGTCCCTGCAGGTCGTGGACCATCCGTACCTTTATTTATCTTGGCAGGTGGCTCGTTTCGCGAGCTTTGTCCGACCATGGAGTCATTTGAGCTCGGTTGCCTCCTTTTCCGATCGTGAAAGGCTTTCACCTGTCCTCTGGCAGTCTCAATCCGCTGTGCTTTTTCTAGCGCTTGGCTAAACGTGTTCAACTGAGCAGCTGCTAGCGATTCCTGAATTTCCACATTTAAACCTTGAACGAATCGACGGATTCGTTTCTGCTCCGTTAACACCAGCTCTGGGGCAAAGCGAGAAAGTTTAGTGAACTGAGTTTCGTACTCTGCCACGCTAGATGCACCTTGACGCAGGTGAATAAAATCATCTTCCCGTTTCTCTTGCACGATGGGCGGCAAATACTTCTCATTAAATTCTCGGGTAAAATTGATCCAGGTCCAAGGGGTTTGTTCCCGCTCCCACTTAGCTCTGATCACATTCCACCAGGCTCGAGCGGCCCCCTCAAACTGGAAAACAGCAAAAGATATCTGCCGCTCTTTCGAATACCTAAGCGCGGCAAATATATCGAGCATTCGGTCCATCCAGGTTTCTGCTAAATCAGGATTAGGTCCTCCTATGAACTTAGGAGGTGCAAACTTTTGGAACCGTTCTAAGGCACGGTCCTCGCCCTCATGATTATGTCCCGGATTATGTCCATGGTTTCCAGCAGCATTCCCGTGGCCCTGAGCCTGTTGGTCAATCATACGCTCCATCAAGTCAGCCATTCGTTGGATGGCTGTAGCTACTTGGTCTGGCTCTTGTTCATGTTCCACTTCAGGGCCTCGTCCTCGCCCTCTACCTCCACCTCGAGTACCGGAGGCCATCTAGTGTACAAGTCTATAATTCGAAACAATCCGTATACTTATCATCCAGACTATGAGCAAAAGAAGAGACACAAAACTTACGCACAAAAGGCACACAAAAGATAAGTTCAAAATTCCATTCACATATATACACGTATTTACAAAGTCACACCAAAAGATTTACACATTACCGACCTCCAGTCGGTACAAAACCCAATATACACGAGCACTCCGGCTCCAAAACTAGTTAGTCGGCCAAGTAACAAAAGGAATTAGCCGAATTAGTTCTAACAAAAGTAACCCGCCTTACAGTCAAAAGTACAAAAGCGGCCCTATGCGTCTCCCCTAGGACCCAGGTTCCCAACGGAACCTAACGTATCCACCTCATCCATCATCTCCAGACCGGTGGCTCGTGGCGGAGCCTCTGCGGCTAAATCTAGTAAGAGCTCGCAGTCTATAGACATACTCCGAGCCCTGTCCCTCAGCTGCCTCTTCATAGCGAAGAGGTGCTGGTGTGTGTCCTGGAGCTGACGGTGCAAAGCATCCGTCCTCTCCCTCTCCTCTCGGAGACTCCGCTCCACGTGCCTAATGCGTGACGCCCGTCCCTGGCCAACCTCTCTGGCCTCCTCCAGCTGCGCTCTCAAAGAGTCGACTGTCCTGTCTAGGTGATAACGCTCGTCATCCAATGACAAGACGACCTCGTCAGGATAGCCAAAAGTATACCAACACGCACAGGGTCGGCACGACACCTAGCCGAAAGGGGAGTACAAAGTGTAAGGCTCTCCCAGCCTCTGCCTATAACGGATCGCCCGCTTACGCAGCACTCGATCCTCTACGACTCTCGAACTCGGAAATCTCGGTCCCACGCCACTGGGTCCCGCACCACTCGAACCGCCCGGATACATACCTACAAAACATTAAGTCGTCAGTCAACCAGCATTTCAGCTTAAAAGATATCATTCAACTTAAAATGGTCAAATATGCCTAGTTTCTATCGCGTATGTCCCACCTGCCCAAGTCCTCTAACCTAGGCGCTCTGATACCAACTGTGACGACCCCACTTCTCCCAAGGGCGAACCCAAGGGTATTGGCGGGCCGCCTGCCTAGCTCGCGCCAGGACTCAAAACTTAAAGCAGTAAAACTAGATAAATCGAAAGAGCACTATATACAATATATATACAATCCCAAAAGTTACATTTACATCCTCAAAAGTCTCGAGTCAAACCACTCTAATACACTATAACCACAACCAGCAGAAGATAGACCCTAAGAAGGGTCCTTATACAAACCACCAAAACTAAAACAAACATCCTAACTGTTTAACTAATACAAGCCAATCTATCTATACTAGTGTACGAACCAAAAGTCCCCGCGTCGGCCCCTGCTAAGGAAAACAAAAGGAAAGGGGTAAGCTAAATGCTTAGTAAGTAAACAGGGGCGAAAGCATAAATTCACGTAGCAACAATTACACAATAAGAGTAAAGCAAAAGCAGAAAAGTAACATCACATAATAAGGATACAGGTGGCTCCAAAGCCAATTCATATGCCATGCGTGATCTCCTGCCGACACTCCGTCGACCACACTCAATGGTCCGTAGAACTTCACTTGTACACCCACCGACACCTTATCACCCTCACTGGCCAGTCACCTCACAAACTTGCCCGGGCGAACGAAATCACAAACTTGAGCTTGAGTCACAAACTCGGGTCACAAACTTGGTCACCTTCTCGGTGAACCGGATTCACAAAATTGGTTCATAACATGAACCTACAAACTTGGTGACCTCAGACTAAGTTGGACTGACTTCGACCAAGCCCTAACCGGCTCGAATAGTCCAAACAGGTCTTAGATCGGGCCCACGAACTCACAAACTTTGCAAACTTCACAAACTTTACTCGAAAGTCGCCC
>NW_020863543.1:0-49143 GCF_003713205.1 Coffea eugenioides
TTATTTACCTTTAAACTGTTTCCAAAGTTACTTTTGAACTGTTTTCTTGCATATCATGCGTGCTTGCATATGAGTGTTCCTTGTTTGCTGTATTCTTTGACTTATTGGCTTGTTATTATTGATTGATAATGTGTTAACTGCTTTCAATGATTGTTAAAACGAGTTTTCCAGGCGAGTGTGTACTTTATCGCACTCGACCAAAATACATGTGAAATTTTCAATGGTTAATGATTAAATGCTACTTGCGCATGAATGTAAGCCTTTTGGGCTGAACTGGCCATTGCCCCTTGTTACCGGTCGTCTCGAGCCAGAAGCGGACTCGGTCGGGCGATTAGGGACCTGGGTGAACGTTTGGTATACTCGAGTATTACCTTGAAGTCTGGTGGAGCCCGGCCAATGGCTGGGAAGAGGGTGAATGAAATGAATGACTAAACGAGCGCGGGTTTTATATACACAAAGAAAGAAAAAATGCATTTTCAAATAATTGGAGGAATAAGGGGAAATGGCAGGAGAACGAGCGAGCGCGCGAATATTTGGCTCCATGTGGGCCCGTATCCTTTTCATGAATGTTACTATCGCTTTCCACTGTAAATGTTTCTTGAATTATTGATACTCCATCATTGATTTATGACATCAATGAAATGAACTATTGTTAAACCGATTTGATTACTGATTTTACTGGTTACTTGCTGAACTTCTAGCTCACCCCAAAAATATTTTATTCCCCTCCACAGGGCTCAAAGCGAATGAAGGACTTGTTGTGCTTATTCATGTGTCCGGATGGCCTATATCTTGTACAGTTTGGATTTGGAATCATTTTATGTATAGTTGGGAATTGTTTCCGCTTCGCTTATGACATGTAATTTTTGGAGAATTTGATGTATATTGGAGATTTATATTGTAATATTTGAGGTTTATTCTTGTAATTCATTTGAGGATTGAAGTGAACGACTGAGTCCCGGCGAGAGCTGGGCAGGCGGTCCGCCGAACCCTCTGGTTCGCCTTAGGGGGAGGTGGGGCTGTCACAGTTGGTATCAGAGCTTAGGCTTCAGATCTCGGTAGTGTATCCTAGGCGTGAAGTTTAGGATGCCGGACTGTGGGTTTGATTTGACTCTTAGTGTTTACTTGCTTGAGTGATTTTTGCGGGATGTCTTGACTTGATTGGTACAAGAGGGAATGTCGAGGACGACATTCTTTTAAGGAGGGGAGATTGTGACGCCCCGAAAGAAATTTCTAGGGGTTATTTTATTTAATCGCCCGTCTTTTCTACATTTTCTTTATTATAAAAATTTCCCAGAAAAAGTTTATGAGTAAATATAGTTTTTGGATGATTTTTCTAGTATCAGATAGTTTTTGAGAAATTAAGGTGTATACCGGACGTGGGACCCATTAGTGCGAAAAGTTCGGAAAAATTCGGCCAACTAGGTTAAGTTTTGGATACTGGAATTAAATTACCGGGTGTTATGAGATATTTAGAGGTTGCCAAGTGGATAGGTGTGAGAGAGACAAAAAGTTAGGCAAACAATTAATGAAAGTGACATGTGTCACTTGGATGACTTACTATACATCTTTTTACCATTTTACTAAATAAAACCAAAAATTGACCAAAAACTCTCCAAATTTCAAAGCTTCTTGGCCGAACCTCTTCCTACAAGAAAAGAAAGAAAAGCTTCCAAGTTTCTTGCTCCAATCTTGCCCAATCTCACAATCTACCCATTTAATCTTGCAATCTCTCCATAAAACCTCTTCACTTAGTGTTTGTGAGTTGATTTGTGGAGTTATTTGGAAAGCTAAGAGAACCTATTGCTCCCTCTCTCTTGTTTCTAAGGTGAGTTGTGAAGAACCACTCTCCTCCCTCTAACGATGCTTAAATCATGATTAGTGGTGGTATGATATGCAATATTATGGATTATTTCTTGATTTGTGGTTGAGGTGATGAAGTTTATTATTTTTGGGGATTTTTCTGTTTTAATATGAACATGATTGTTTGACTATCTATGATGATTGGAAATGGTATATAATGATTCTAGAAGGTGGAAAAAGTGGATTATTGCAAACAATTTCTGTTTTGGAAGAAATCTTGGAAAGTTAGGGTTTGATGTTCTTCATTCTGCCCGAATTTATAGCTCATAGATAGAGGCCGAATTGGCCTTGGCTTCAAACATGAAAATTGTAGGGAATGACATTTTAGAGGTTCCTACAAAATTTCAGGTGAATCGGAGCAGCGGAACCTGTGAAAAGTCAAAATTACCCTTGCTGTCCTGGTTTTACCCGAATGTAAGAATTGCTTATGTAATTGGTTGTTTTGGTTGGGAATGCTTCGGAATTAGTTGTTGAGGTCTTCTGATGAAATGTATCCCTGTTTCTTAGCTTTCAGCTGGTTTTTGAAGTTCTGGATTTGGACTTGGATAGCCTGATTTATGATGTTTCCGCTAGAATGCGTTCTGTGAATCTGTTTTTACGGTTCTGGTGTAGTATCTTGCATTTTTGACCTAGTTACACCCGAAACTGGGTTGAGTGACCTTCTGAAATATTGTAGCCCTATCTCTTAGCTTCGAAACGGTGTATCTTGTACCTTCATCCGACAATCGTAACGGCTTTGGTGCCGTTACCGTAAAATGACGTCAAAAACTGTTTTTTCAGGGTTAAAGCTAACTCCATTTCCGGATTTTTCCTGGTTTACTCTAGTGCTTATACATTCTTATGGAGACCTATTTTGGTGGTATTTGGAATTGGTTTATGACTTGTAATCGAGTCTTATTGTGCTTATTGGAATATTTTAGAGCTTGAATTGTACTTGTACTATTGGGAGCCTATTGAACGGCCGTTGTGAAGATTTTATATTTCGTGTGACTTTGGAACTGGCTGAGGAAATAATGAAGCCATGATGGCTGGAAAAGTTAGCAAATTCAAGGGAAGTGCTGTCCAAACTTTGAAGGGATTTGTTTGCATTGAGTTTGTGATCTAAGACTTGGATTTGCGCAAGGCAATGTTATATGATGGATGATTTCTGAGCCATGGAGGTGAGTGACCTCAAACTATTTCTAAAGTTATTTATGAACCGTTTCCTGCATTATTTACTTTTGAACTGTTTCCAAAGTTATTTTTGAACCGTTTTCTTGCATTATTTACCTTTAAACTGTTTCCAAAGTTACTTTTGAACTGTTTTCTTGCATATCATGCGTGCTTGCATATGAGTGTTCCTTGTTTGCTGTATTCTTTGACTTATTGGCTTGTTATTATTGATTGATAATGTGTTAACTGCTTTCAATGATTGTTAAAACGAGTTTTCCAGGCGAGTGTTTACTTTATCGCTCTCGACCAAAATACATGTGAAATTTTCAATGGTTAATGATTAAATGCTACTTGCGCATGAATGTAAGCCTTTTGGGCTGAACTGGCCATTGCCCCTTGTTACCGGTCGTCTCGAGCCAGAAGCGGACTCGGTCGGGCGATTAAGGACCTGGGTGAACGTTTGGTATACTCGAGTATTACCTTGAAGTCTGGTGGAGCCCGGCCAATGGCTGGGAAGGGGGTGAATGAAATGAATGACTAAACGAGCGTGGGTTTTATATACACAAAGAAAGAAAAAAATGCATTTTCAAATAATTGGAGGAATAAGGGGAAATGGCAGGAGAACGAGCGAACGCGCGAATATTTGGCTCCATGTGGGCCCGTATCCTTTTCATGAATGTTACTATCGCTTTCCATTGTAAATGTTTCTTGAATTATTGATACTCCATCATTGATTTATGATATCATTGAAATGAACTATTGTTAAACCGATTTGATTACTGATTTTACTGGTTACTCGCTGAGCTTCTAGCTCACCCCAAAAATATTTTATTCCCCTCCATAGGGCTCAAAGCGAAGGAAGGACTTGTTGTGCTTATTCATGTGTCTGGATGGCCTATATCTTGTACAGTTTGGATTTGGAATCATTTTATGTATAGTTGGGAATTGTTTCCGCTTCGCTTATGACATGTAATTTTTGGAGAATTTGATGTATATTGGTGATTTATATTGTAATATTTGAGGTTTATTCTTGTAATTCATTTGAGGATTGAAGTGAACGACTGAGTCCCGGCGAGAGCTGGGCAGGCGGTCCGCCGAACCCTCTGGTTCGCCTTAGGGGGAGGTGGGGCTGTCACACAGACTCTATCCTAGGTAAATTATCATAGATGCATGAGGTTGGGGCTCGCTAATGCATCTAGACTCGATTGGTTTTAGGCCCCCGAGCCTTCAGACTTGGAAACCAAGGGTCATCAATCCCATGGTTCTTTGTCGGTGGCTCAAACGATTCCCCAGACATTGCTACGCACACATCGTGTCACGGCTACATGTCATGAGTGAATCTATCGAAAATCCTCAACCTTCAACTAAAAGCTAAAGGCTATGAACCCAAAGCTTAAAATGGAAGATTGAGTGACCCCTCGGATCATGCTACGCACACATCGTGTCGCGATCACAAGTCCAAGTGAGTCGCCTAAAATCCTAATATGGTGGAGTGGCGTGACAAGCCACTAAAGAAAAATAAATGAGGGGTAAAAAATTTAAAGCGTATGCACGTATGCTAGTGCTCGCTTGGAGGGGAGGGATCGAGAACAAATGTGAGACTCTAGGGTAATATCCCCCACCCAAATGCAATGCAAAGCGCGGAATCACATAAATAAACCATCCATCCATCAAAACAATCATAATAATTCCCATTTGCCAAATTCCCATTTGCGTCACCGAAACTTGATCGAAATAATAGTTGACACTCCGTCAACGCTAAATGAGTAACCAATACCGTAGACTCCACTTTCCCCGATTCCTTCCACCTCACATACCCCTACCAGGCCCGAAATCCAATCAGATCAGAAATGGTAATACTCGAGTATACCGGAATCAAGGGTCTCAATACCCAAAGATCCCAAAACAGACTACCGTGGTTCGTTATCTAATCGACCAGGCCCTTGCCGGCCCGACTCGAGTAACTAGCCACAGGGGTTGAGCTCAGAGCTCCCAGAAAGGTCGTTGGATACAAGCTTCAAAACGACGTCAGAACAGATACAAATACAGATACCAGATACGAATAGCAGATTCAGATACACACTCAAAATTGGCATATGAACAGACAAGAGAACGAGTGTGATAAAGTACACCCTCGTCTCAAACAGAATAAACAGATAGTTCAGTCGTTCCTATCACAGATTGCATGTACAGAAACCGAGTTAAACAACAACAAGTAAGGGGAGTGGTACACTCACCGGTGTCAGTACAGATACCTCAAAAGGTTTTACCCACAAGAGAGCTTTAATCAGCAAGAAACCCTAAAATAATCAAAATAAAACAATTGAAGGTTCCACTTTCAAAAATCGAGTATACAGAATGCACATGTGAGGCTCGACTACCAGTCGTATGCCTCGCCAAATAATTACTAATGCAAGGGTACAAAACATGATTTTTGGAAACGAAAAGGTAACATGAAGGCCTAGGCTCAAACAACCCAAAAGCCCTTCATTTCTACCAAAAGGCAATTCAAACTTAAAGGAACCAAACGGCCTAGAAAATTGGACAGCATATCCCCTAAATTAGCTTACTTTTCCAGCCGTCATGGCTTCATTATTTCCTCAAATCAGTCCCAACATCTCGTACAAAAATAATCTCATTTCCAAAAGCCGTTCACTGGCTTCAAGTCAAGTACAAAATTTAGCTAGAAAAATGACCGGAAAGGAAAGTCAAGCCCTAAAATATTCCAATAAGCACAAGAAGACTCGATTACAAGTCATAAACCAATGCCAAATACTACCGAAATAGGGTTCCATAAACATACATAAGCATTAGAGGAAACCAGAAAAATCCGGAAATGGAGTTAAGTGTTAACCCAAAAAAAATAGTTTTTGATATCATTTTGCGGTTTTGGTACCAATGGCACTACGATTATCGGATGGAGGTACAAGATACACCGTTTCGAAGCTAAGAGATAGTGGTACAATGTTACAGAAGGTCACTCAGCCCAGTTTCGAGTGTAACCAGGTCAAAAAGGCAATATACTACACCAGAACCGCAAAAACAGATTCACAAATCGTATTCTGGTACAAACATCATAAATCAGGCTACCAAAGTCGAAATCCAGTAATTCCAAATCCATCCGAAAGCTAAGAAACAGGGATACAATTCATCAGAAGGCCTCAACAACTAATTCCGAAGCATTCCCAACCAAAATAACCCAGTACAGAAGCAATTCTCAAATTCGGGTAGAAACAGGGCAGCAAGGGTAATTCCATCTTTTCACAAGCTACGTTCCTCCGATTGACCTGAAATCTTGTAGGCAATTCTAAAATATCATTCCCTACAACTTTCATGTTTTAACCCAAGGCCAATTCGGCCTTTAACTATGAGCTACAGTGCCGGGCAGAATGCAAATCAAAGAAACCCTAACTTTTCAATTTTCTTTCCAAAACAGAAATAGCTTGCAATTAACCACTTTTTCCACCTTCTAGCTTCCTTAACTGTCATTTCCAATCATCATATATGACCACATAATCATATTCATATGAAAACAAAAATATCACCAATAATTATAAAACTTCACCAATTCAACCAAAAATCAAGATATAATCCATAAAATTGCATCTTATACCACCACCAATCATGAATTAAACTTCATTAGAGGGAGGAGAGGGGTTCCTTCACAACTCACCTTAGCAACACAAGAGAGAGAGCAACTAGTCACCTTAGCTTTCCAAACAACTTCACCAATCACCTCACAATCACTCACTCAAGGTTTTCTACGGAACAAAAGCAAGATTAAGTGGTTGATTTGGTAGATTTGAGCAAGAAATGAAGGCAAAAATTGGAAGCTTTTCTCCCTTTTTCTCCCTAAGAAATTCGGCCAAGAGGATGAGAAATGAAGATGATTTTTGGCCAATTTTAATTAAATGGTAAAGTTATGAATAGTAGTCAAACTTAAGAATTAATCTTATGGTGACACTTGTCACCCTATTTAATGCATCTCTATCTCTTTGTTCCTCTCACACCAATCCACTTGAGTAACCTCTAATTATCTCTTAGCACCCGATAATTTAAACCCAGTGTCCAAAACTTAACCTAGTTGGCCGAATTTTGCCGAACTTTTCACCCTAGCGGGTCCCACGTCCGAAATACGCTCTTCATTCTCAAAACCTATTCGATACTAGAAAAATCACCTAAAACCTCTATTTACTCAAACAAATTATCTAGAAATTTTCCTAATCAAGAAAATGCAGAAAACATGCCATTAAAGATAATAAAACCTAGAAAATGGAAAAGTTACGGGTTCTCACACTCTCTCCCCCTTAAAAGAATTTCGCCCTCGAAATTGTTCTTATCAACGGAATCTATCAAAAGCTAAGGTACCCAATGGATCGTACCTTCTACGTCCTCAGACGAGTCAGGGATCTGATGCTGCTCCAGAGAATATACCCGAGCTGGTGCCTTCGACCCAGTCCCTTCTCCTTTCGTCTGTCCCGGGTTGATCTTGGCTGGTTGTTGAGAATTGGTCTTGGTTGGCGGCAGAGTCCCTCTCCGCTCGCGCAAGCGAGCTGGGCAGTTAGCAATCCGATGTTCGGCGCTTCCGCAGCGCAAGCATTTCTCTTCTTTCTTCCAGCAATTTGCTTCCGTATGATTTGGCCCTCCGCAATATTCACAGGGACCACGAGTAGCAGAGACTGATTCCCCCTGTGGAACACCACCGGTCACCCCTGGTAGCCGTACTTCCCCGTTTCCCTTTCGAACATTAGGGATTGTACTATTATCCGCTTGTTTTGAGCTGCTCCCAGGAAAGCCCCTTTTTCTTGGTTTGGAAATTTCTAACTTGTAGCCTCGCATTTTCAACCCGCTGGGCTTTCTACACAGCATCACTAAAGGTATTAAGTTGAGCTACCGCCAAATCCTTTTGAATCTCAACATTTAGTCCCTGAATAAAACGCCTTATCCGTCTTTGTTCGGTTACGATCAGTTCGGGCGCAAACTTAGACAATCGAGTGAATTGACACTCATACTCGGCTACGGTCTGAGTTCCCTGGCGAAGCCGAATGAATTCATCTTCCTTCTTTTCTTGGATTAGAGGAGGGAAAAACTTGGCGTTAAATTCTCTCATAAAATTCGCCCACGTCCTCGGGGTTTGTTGTCTTTCCCATATCATTCGAATGACATTCCACCAGGAACGGGCGACTCCGTCTAGTTGAAAGACAGCAAATGTCACCTGTCTCTCTTCGGTATAGTGTAAAGCAGCAAAAATATCGATTATCTTCTCCAGCCACTTCTCCGCCACATCAGGATCAGGGCCTTCAAGAAATTTGGGTGGGGAGAACTTCTGAAATCTCTCAAGGGCTCTATCCTCGCCCTCTATGTGATTACCAGGGTTCCCAGGGTTGGGATTAGGGTTTTGACCCTGTTGGTGCACCACTTGAGCTAGCAAATCAGTCATTTGCTGCATGGCAGCAGCTATTTGGACATTGGGGTCAGTCCTAGGTTCAGGATTTGGTCCATATGAGGTTTCCCCAGCACCTCTGTCCGGCGTGGGTTGCCTACGCCCGCGCCCACGTCCCCGGCCACTACGTGTGCCCTCCATTAATCTAACTCAATCTAGGGTCGGGGTGCAAAGATAATATTAAAGATAATTATAAGCATAAGCAATTAACAAGAGGTACACACAGAGCAAAAGTATATATACACACAACTGGACCGAACCAGTCACACAGTAGCAGTCAATTAGATACAAATATGAGACATCCATGAAAGTAGCGGGATCATCCGAAAGTATTATATAGACAGACTAGGTCACGAGTACAAAAATAACTCACGAAGAGCTTTTCCCCCTCCAGGGCTCCGTCCATTATCTACGACAACAACACCATCTATATCTTAATCAAAGTTGATCAAGCTTAACCACACCCGAACAGACCACACGAAATTCCATAGAATCGCCTTTCTCGTTCGCCTAAGTCCTTTCTAACCTAGGCTCTCATTGATTAAGTAGCCGGGCACAAGAATCCTAAAGAAGATAATTCACAACTCGAACCGGCCGGTCCCAAGAGTAAATCATCCATATTATAGATTCCTACCCGACATACATATCTATCTTCCCCAAGTTTCATGATAAAGATTTTTACACTTATAACATGCCCAGTTCATAACTTATGCTCAAAGAGCACTTAACCCTTTTAGACACCTTCACCAAAAACAGGACCATAACACCACTTGGCCCCAAGCTCACTCCGCGTAGAGACCACGCGAAGTAGCTCTGATACCACCTGTGACAGCCCCACCTTCCCCTAAGGCGAACCAAAGGGTTCGGCGGACTGCCTGCCCAACTCTCGTCAGGACTAACGGTTCAGTTCAGAGCGATCTAAGGTGTTCTGGAACTTACAAACGCGCGTAAACAAGTCAAATGTCAAAATAAAAAAAATGAATCCGGAGTCGGCCATGAATAGTAACCGACACGTCAAAACCCAAACAAATATTTACATGTTAAAATTAAGCATATACAATCCAAAGTGACATACAAAAGTTATTCAAAAGTGGATACATGTATGGTTTGCCAAATCAAAAGAGAAACGGACCCAAAAGTACATTTAGGGTTTCAATCAAGGAGCTATACAAAAGATATGTCCATCTAGCTCAATTCGGCAACCAACTATCAAATCCAGTCCAAAAGTATTTATTTTCCTGTAAGGAAAACAAAAGGAACGGAAAGGGGTGAGCTTGCGCTCAATGAGGTGCCAGACATATAGCAGTAAAATCATGGCATTTCACATTTAACAAATCAGGTACACATGCCAGATGCACATGTGAGGCTCGACTACCAGTCGTATGCCTCGCCAAATAATTACTAATGCAAGGGTGCAAAACATGATTTTTGGAAATGAAAAGGTAACATGAAGACCTAGGCTCAAACAACCCAAAAGCCCTTCATTTCTACCAAAAGGCAATTCAAACTTAAAGGAACCAAACGGCCTAGAAAATTGGACAGCATATCCCCTAAATTAGCTTACTTTTCCAGCGGTCATGGCTTCATTATTTCCTCAAATCAGTCCCAACATCTCGTACAAAAATAATCTCATTTCCAAAAGCCGTTCACTGGCTTCAAGTCAAGTACAAAATTTAGCTAGGAAAATGACCGGAAAGGAAAGTCAAGCCCTAAAATATTCCAATAAGCACAAGAAGACTCGATTACAAGTCATAAACCAATACCAAAAACTACCAAAATAGGGTTCCATAAACATACATAAGCATTAGAGGAAACTAGAAAAATCCGGAAATGGAGTTAAGTGTTAACCCAAAAAAAATAGTTTTTGACATCATTTTGCGGTTTTGGTACCAATGGCACTATGATTATCGAATGGAGGTACAATATACACCATTTCGAAGCTAAGAGATAGTACTACAATGTTACAGAAGGTCACTCAGCCCAGTTTCAAGTGTAACCAGGTCAAAAAGGCAATATACTACACCAGAACCGCAAAAACAGATTCACAAATTATATTCTGGTACAACATAAATCAGGCTACCAAAGTCCAAATCCAGTAATTCCAAAGCCATCCGAAAGCTAAGAAACAGGGATACAATTCATCAGAAGGCCTCAACAACTAGTTCCGAAGTATTCCCAACCAAAATAACCCAGTACAGAAGCAATTCTCAAATTCAGGTAGAAACAGGGCAGCAAGGGTAATTCCATCTTTTCACAAGCTACGTTCCTCCGATTGACCTGAAATCTTGCAATCATCTCTAAAATATCATTACTTACAACTTTTATGTTTTAACCCAAGGCCAATTCGGCCTTTAACTATGAGCTACAGTGCCGGGCAGAATGCAAATCAAAGAAACCCTAACTTTTCAATTTTCTTTCCAAAACAGAAATTGCTTGCAATTAACCACTTTTTCCACCTTCTAGCTTCCTTAACTATCATTTCCAATCATCATACATGACCACATAATCATATTCATACGAAAACAAAAATATCACCAATAATTATAAAACTTCACCAATTCAACCAAAAATCAAGATATAATCCATAAAATTGCATCTTATACCACCACCAATCATGAATTAAACTTCATTAGAGGGAGGAGAGGGGTTCCTTCACAACTCACCTTAGCAACACAAGAGAGAGAGCAACTAGTCACCTTAGCTTTCCAAACAACTTCACCAATCACCTCACAATCACTCACTCAAGGTTTTCTACGGAACAAAAGCAAGATTAAGTGGTTGATTTGGTAGATTTGAGCAAGAAATGAAGGCAAAAATTGGAAGCTTTTCTCCCTTTTTCTCCCTAAGAAATTCGGCCAAGAGGATGAGAAATGAAGATGATTTTTGGCCAATTTTAATTAAATGGTAAAGTTATGAATAGTAGTCAAACTTAAGAATTAATCTTATGGTGACACTTGTCACCCTATTTAATGCATCTCTATCTCTTTGTTCCTCTCACACCAATCCACTTGAGTAACCTCTAATTATCTATTAGCACCCGATAATTTAAACCCAGTGTCCAAAACTTAACCTAGTTGGCCGAATTTTGCCGAACTTTTCACCCTAGCGGGTCCCACGTCCGAAATACGCTCTTCATTCTCAAAACCTATTTGATACTAGAAAAATCACCTAAAACATCTATTTACTCATACAAATTATCTAGAAATTTTCCTAATCAAGAAAATGCAGAAAACATGCCATTAAAGATAATAAAACCTAGAAAATGGAAAAGTTACGGGTTCTCACACTCTCTCCCCCTTAAAAGAATTTCGCCCTCGAAATTGTTCTTATCAACGGAATCTATCAAAAGCTAAGGTACCCAATGGATCGTACCTTCTACGTCCTCAGACGAGTCAGGGATCTGATGCTGTTCCAGAGAATATACCCGAGCTGGTGCCTTCGACCCAGTCCCTTCTCCTTTCGTCTGTCCTGGGTTGATCTTGGCTGGTTGCTGAGAATTGGTCTTGGTTGGCGGCAGAGTCCCTCTCCGCTCGCGCAGGCGAGCTGTGCAGTTAGTAATCCGATGTTCGGCGCTTCCACAGCGCAAGCATTTCCCTTCTTTCTTCCAGCAATTTGCTTCCGTATGATTTGGCCCTCCGCAATATTCACAGGGACCACGAGTAGCAGAGACTGATTCCCCCTGTGGAACACCACCGGTCACCCTTGGTAGCCGTACTTCCCCGTTTCCCTTTCGAACATTAGGGATTGTACTATTATCCGCTTGTTTTGAGCTGCTCCCAGGAAAGCCCCTTTTCTTGGTTTGGAAATTTCTAACTTGTAGCCTCGCATTTTCAACCCGCTGGGCTTTCTACACAGCATCACTAAAGGTATTAAGTTGAGCTACCGCCAAATCCTTTTGAATCTCAACATTTAGTCCCTGAATAAAACGCCTTATCCGTCTTTGTTCGGTTACGATCAGTTCGGGCGCAAACTTAGACAATCGAGTGAATTGACACTCATACTCGGCTACGGTCTGAGTTCCCTGGCGAAGCCGAATGAATTCATCTTCCTTCTTTTCTTGGATTAGAGGAGGGAAAAACTTGGCGTTAAATTCTCTCATAAAATTCGCCCACGTCCTCGGGGTTTGTTGTCTTTCCCATATCATTCGAATGACATTCCACCAGGAACGGGCGACTCCGTCTAGTTGAAAGACAGCAAATGTCACCTGTCTCTCTTCGGTATAGTGTAAAGCAGCAAAAATATCGATTATCTTCTCCAGCCACTTCTCCGCCACATCAGGATCAGGGCCTTCAAGAAATTTGGGTGGGGAGAACTTCTGAAATCTCTCAAGGGCTCTATCCTCGCCCTCTATGTGATTACCAGGGTTCCCAGGGTTGGGATTAGGGTTTTGACCCTGTTGGTGCACCACTTGAGCTAGCAAATCAGTCATTTGCTGCATGGCAGCAGCTATTTGGACATTGGGGTCAGTCCTAGGTTCAGGATTTGGTCCATATGAGGTTTCCCCAGCACCTCTGTCCGGCGTGGGTTGCCTACGCCCGCGCCCACGTCCCCGGCCACTACGTGTGCCCTCCATTAATCTAACTCAATCTAGGGTCGGGGTGCAAAGATAATATTAAAGATAATTATAAGCATAAGCAATTAACAAGAGGTACACACAGAGCAAAAGTATATATACACACAACTGGACCGAACCAGTCACACAGTAGCAGTCAATTAGATACAAATATGAGACATCCATGAAAGTAGCGGGATCATCCGAAAGTATTATATAGACAGACTAGGTCACGAGTACAAAAATAACTCACGAAGAGCTTTTCCCCCTCCAGGGCTCCGTCCATTATCTACGACAACAACACCATCTATATCTTAATCAAAGTTGATCAAGCTTAACCACACCCGAACAGACCACACGAAATTCCATAGAATCGCCTTTCTCGTTCGCCTAAGTCCTTTCTAACCTAGGCTCTCATTGATTAAGTAGCCGGGCACAAGAATCCTAAAGAAGATAATTCACAACTCGAACCGGCCGGTCCCAAGAGTAAATCATCCATATTATAGATTCCTACCCGACATACATATCTATCTTCCCCAAGTTTCATGATAAAGATTTTTACACTTATAACATGCCCAGTTCATAACTTATGCTCAAAGAGCACTTAACCCTTTTAGACACCTTCACCAAAAACAGGACCATAACACCACTTGGCCCCAAGCTCACTCCGCGTAGAGACCACGCGAAGTAGCTCTGATACCACCTGTGACAGCCCCACCTTCCCCTAAGGCGAACCAAAGGGTTCGGCGGACTGCCTGCCCAACTCTCGTCAGGACTAACGGTTCAGTTCAGAGCGATCTAAGGTGTTCTGGAACTTACAAACGCGCGTAAACAAGTCAAATGTCAAAATAAAAAAAATGAATCCGGAGTCGGCCATGAATAGTAACCGACACGTCAAAACCCAAACAAATATTTACATGTTAAAATTAAGCATATACAATCCAAAGTGACATACAAAAGTTATTCAAAAGTGGATACATGTATGGTTTGCCAAATCAAAAGAGAAACGGACCCAAAAGTACATTTAGGGTTTCAATCAAGGAGCTATACAAAAGATATGTCCATCTAGCTCAATTCGGCAACCAACTATCAAATCCAGTCCAAAAGTATTTATTTTCCTGTAAGGAAAACAAAAGGAACGGAAAGGGGTGAGCTTGCGCTCAATGAGGTGCCAGACATATAGCAGTAAAATCATGGCATTTCACATTTAACAAATCAGGTACACATGCCAGATGCACATGTGAGGCTCGACTACCAGTCGTATGCCTCGCCAAATAATTACTAATGCAAGGGTGCAAAACATGATTTTTGGAAATGAAAAGGTAACATGAAGACCTAGGCTCAAACAACCCAAAAGCCCTTCATTTCTACCAAAAGGCAATTCAAACTTAAAGGAACCAAATGGCGTAGAAAATTGGACAGCATATCCCCTAAATTAGCTTACTTTTTCAGCGGTCATGGCTTCATCATTTCCTCAAATCAGTCCCAACATCTCGTACAAAAATAATCTCATTTCCAAAAGCCGTTCACTGGATTCAAGTCAAGTACAAAATTTAGCTAGGAAAATGACCGGAAAGGAAAGTCAAGCCCTAAAATATTCCAATAAGCACAAGAAGACTCGATTACAAGTCATAAACCAATTTCAAATACTACCGAAATAGGGTTCCATAAACATACATAAGCATTAGAGGAAACCAGAAAAATCCGGAAATGGAGTTAAGTGTTAACCCAAAAAAAATAGTTTTTGACATAATTTTGCGGTTTTGGTACCAATGGCACTATGATTATCGGATGGAGGTACAAGATACACCGTTTCGAAGCTAAGAGATAGTGATACAATGTTACAGAAGGTCACTCAGCCCAGTTTCGAGTGTAACCAGGTCAAAAAGGCAATATACTACACCAGAACCGCAAAAACAGATTCACAAATCGTATTCTGGTACAAACATCATAAATCAGGCTACCAAAGTCCAAATCCAGTAATTCCAAAGCCATCCGAAAGCTAAGACACAGGGCTACAATTCATCAGAAGGCCTCAACAACTAATTCCAAAGCATTCCCAACCAAAATAACCCAGTACAGAAGCAATTCTCAAATTCTGGTAGAAACAGGGCAGCAAGGGTAATTCCATCTTTTTACAAGCTACGTTCCTCCGATTGACCTGAAATCTTGTAAGCATCTCTAAAATATCATTCCTTACAACTTTCATGTTTTAACCTAAGGCCAATTCGGCCTTTAACTATGAGCTACAGTGCCGGGCAGAATGCAAATCAAAGAAACCCTAACTTTTCAATTTTCTTTCCAAAACAGAAATTGCTTGCAATTAACCACTTTTTCCATCTTCTAGCTTCCTTAACCATCATTTCCAATCATCATACATGACCACATAATCATATTCATATGAAAACAAAAATATCACCAATAATTATAAAACTTCACCAATTCAACCAAAAATCAAGATATAATCCATAAAATTGCATCTTATACCACCACCAATCATGAATTAAACTTCATTAGAGGGATGAGAGGGGTTCCTTCATAACTCACCTTAGAAACACAAGAGAGAGAGCAACTAGTCACCTTAGCTTTCCAAACAACTTCACCAATCACCTCACAATCACTCACTCAAGGTTTTCTACGGAACAAAAGCAAGATTAAGTGGTTGATTTGGTAGATTTGAGCAAGAAATGAAGGCAAAAATTGGAAGCTTTTCTCCCTTTTTCTCCCTAAGAAATTCGGCCAAGAGGATGAGAAATGAAGATGATTTTTGGCCAATTTTAATTAAATGGTAAAGTTATGAATAGTAGTCAAACTTAAGAATTAATCTTATGGTGACACTTGTCACCCTATTTAATGCATCTCTATCTCTTTGTTCCTCTCACACCAATCCACTTGAGTAACCTCTAATTATCTCTTAGCACCCGATAATTTAAACCCAGTGTCCAAAACTTAACCTAGTTGGCCGAATTTTGCCGAACTTTTCACCCTAGCGGGTCCCACGTCCGAAATACGCTCTTCATTCTCAAAACCTATTTGATACTAGAAAAATCACCTAAAACCTCTATTTACTCATACAAATTATCTAGAAATTTTCCTAATCAAGAAAATGCAGAAAACATGCCATTAAAGATAATAAAACCTAGAAAATGGAAAAGTTACGGGTTCTCACACTCTCTCCCCCTTAAAAGAATTTCGCCCTCGAAATTGTTCTTATCAACGGAATCTATCAAAAGCTAAGGTACCCAATGGATCGTACCTTCTACGTCCTCAGACGAGTCAGGGTTCTGATGCTGTTCCAGAGAATATACCCGAGCTGGTGCCTTCGACCCAGTCCCTTCTCCTTTCGTCTGTCCCGGGTTGATCTTGGCTGGTTGCTGAGAATTGGTCTTGGTTGGCGGCAGAGTCCCTCTCCGCTCGCGCAGGCGAGCTGGGCAGTTAGTAATCCGATGTTCGGCGCTTCCACAGCGCAAGCATTTCCCTTCTTTCTTCCAGCAATTTGCTTCCGTATGATTTGGCCCTCCGCAATATTCACAGGGACCACGAGTAGCAGAGACTGATTCCCCCTGTGGAACACCACCGGTCACCCTTGGTAGCCGTACTTCCCCGTTTCCCTTTCGAACATTAGGGATTGTACTATTATCCGCTTGTTTTGAGCTGCTCCCAGGAAAGCCCCTTTTCTTGGTTTGGAAATTTCTAACTTGTAGCCTCGCATTTTCAACCCGCTGGGCTTTCTACACAGCATCACTAAAGGTATTAAGTTGAGCTACCGCCAAATCCTTTTGAATCTCAACATTTAGTCCCTGAATAAAACGCCTTATCCGTCTTTGTTCGGTTACGATCAGTTCGGGCGCAAACTTAGACAATCGAGTGAATTGACACTCATACTCGGCTACGGTCTGAGTTCCCTGGCGAAGCCGAATGAATTCATCTTCCTTCTTTTCTTGGATTAGAGGAGGGAAAAACTTGGCGTTAAATTCTCTCATAAAATTCGCCCACGTCCTCGGGGTTTGTTGTCTTTCCCATATCATTCGAATGACATTCCACCAGGAACGGGCGACTCCGTCTAGTTGAAAGACAGCAAATGTCACCTGTCTCTCTTCGGTATAGTGTAAAGCAGCAAAAATATCGATTATCTTCTCCAGCCACTTCTCCGCCACATCAGGATCAGGGCCTTCAAGAAATTTGGGTGGGGAGAACTTCTGAAATCTCTCAAGGGCTCTATCCTCGCCCTCTATGTGATTACCAGGGTTCCCAGGGTTGGGATTAGGGTTTTGACCCTGTTGGTGCACCACTTGAGCTAGCAAATCAGTCATTTGCTGCATGGCAGCAGCTATTTGGACATTGGGGTCAGTCCTAGGTTCAGGATTTGGTCCATATGAGGTTTCCCCAGCACCTCTGTCCGGCGTGGGTTGCCTACGCCCGCGCCCACGTCCCCGGCCACTACGTGTGCCCTCCATTAATCTAACTCAATCTAGGGTCGGGGTGCAAAGATAATATTAAAGATAATTATAAGCATAAGCAATTAACAAGAGGTACACACAGAGCAAAAGTATATATACACACAACTGGACCGAACCAGTCACACAGTAGCAGTCAATTAGATACAAATATGAGACATCCATGAAAGTAGCGGGATCATCCGAAAGTATTATATAGACAGACTAGGTCACGAGTACAAAAATAACTCACGAAGAGCTTTTCCCCCTCCAGGGCTCCGTCCATTATCTACGACAACAACACCATCTATATCTTAATCAAAGTTGATCAAGCTTAACCACACCCGAACAGACCACACGAAATTCCATAGAATCGCCTTTCTCGTTCGCCTAAGTCCTTTCTAACCTAGGCTCTCATTGATTAAGTAGCCGGGCACAAGAATCCTAAAGAAGATAATTCACAACTCGAACCGGCCGGTCCCAAGAGTAAATCATCCATATTATAGATTCCTACCCGACATACATATCTATCTTCCCCAAGTTTCATGATAAAGATTTTTACACTTATAACATGCCCAGTTCATAACTTATGCTCAAAGAGCACTTAACCCTTTTAGACACCTTCACCAAAAACAGGACCATAACACCACTTGGCCCCAAGCTCACTCCGCGTAGAGACCACGCGAAGTAGCTCTGATACCACCTGTGACAGCCCCACCTTCCCCTAAGGCGAACCAAAGGGTTCGGCGGACTGCCTGCCCAACTCTCGTCAGGACTAACGGTTCAGTTCAGAGCGATCTAAGGTGTTCTGGAACTTACAAACGCGCGTAAACAAGTCAAATGTCAAAATAAAAAAAATGAATCCGGAGTCGGCCATGAATAGTAACCGACACGTCAAAACCCAAACAAATATTTACATGTTAAAATTAAGCATATACAATCCAAAGTGACATACAAAAGTTATTCAAAAGTGGATACATGTATGGTTTGCCAAATCAAAAGAGAAACGGACCCAAAAGTACATTTAGGGTTTCAATCAAGGAGCTATACAAAAGATATGTCCATCTAGCTCAATTCGGCAACCAACTATCAAATCCAGTCCAAAAGTATTTATTTTCCTGTAAGGAAAACAAAAGGAACGGAAAGGGGTGAGCTTGCGCTCAATGAGGTGCCAGACATATAGCAGTAAAATCATGGCATTTCACATTTAACAAATCAGGTACACATGCCAGATGCACATGTGAGGCTCGACTACCAGTCGTATGCCTCGCCAAATAATTACTAATGCAAGGGTGCAAAACATGATTTTTGGAAATGAAAAGGTAACATGAAGACCTAGGCTCAAACAACCCAAAAGCCCTTCATTTCTACCAAAAGGCAATTCAAACTTAAAGGAACCAAATGGCGTAGAAAATTGGACAGCATATCCCCTAAATTAGCTTACTTTTTCAGCGGTCATGGCTTCATCATTTCCTCAAATCAGTCCCAACATCTCGTACAAAAATAATCTCATTTCCAAAAGCCGTTCACTGGATTCAAGTCAAGTACAAAATTTAGCTAGGAAAATGACCGGAAAGGAAAGTCAAGCCCTAAAATATTCCAATAAGCACAAGAAGACTCGATTACAAGTCATAAACCAATTTCAAATACTACCGAAATAGGGTTCCATAAACATACATAAGCATTAGAGGAAACCAGAAAAATCCGGAAATGGAGTTAAGTGTTAACCCAAAAAAAATAGTTTTTGACATAATTTTGCGGTTTTGGTACCAATGGCACTATGATTATCGGATGGAGGTACAAGATACACCGTTTCGAAGCTAAGAGATAGTGATACAATGTTACAGAAGGTCACTCAGCCCAGTTTCGAGTGTAACCAGGTCAAAAAGGCAATATACTACACCAGAACCGCAAAAACAGATTCACAAATCGTATTCTGGTACAAACATCATAAATCAGGCTACCAAAGTCCAAATCCAGTAATTCCAAAGCCATCCGAAAGCTAAGACACAGGGCTACAATTCATCAGAAGGCCTCAACAACTAATTCCAAAGCATTCCCAACCAAAATAACCCAGTACAGAAGCAATTCTCAAATTCTGGTAGAAACAGGGCAGCAAGGGTAATTCCATCTTTTTACAAGCTACGTTCCTCCGATTGACCTGAAATCTTGTAAGCATCTCTAAAATATCATTCCTTACAACTTTCATGTTTTAACCTAAGGCCAATTCGGCCTTTAACTATGAGCTACAGTGCCGGGCAGAATGCAAATCAAAGAAACCCTAACTTTTCAATTTTCTTTCCAAAACAGAAATTGCTTGCAATTAACCACTTTTTCCATCTTCTAGCTTCCTTAACCATCATTTCCAATCATCATACATGACCACATAATCATATTCATATGAAAACAAAAATATCACCAATAATTATAAAACTTCACCAATTCAACCAAAAATCAAGATATAATCCATAAAATTGCATCTTATACCACCACCAATCATGA
The DNA here is from genome assembly GCF_003713205.1 of Coffea eugenioides. NCBI lineage: Eukaryota > Viridiplantae > Streptophyta > Magnoliopsida > Gentianales > Rubiaceae > Coffea > Coffea eugenioides. The sequence goes on from NW_020863543.1 coordinate 19,949, forward strand.
ATTAAACTTCATTAGAGGGATGAGAGGGGTTCCTTCATAACTCACCTTAGAAACACAAGAGAGAGAGCAACTAGTCACCTTAGCTTTCCAAACAACTTCACCAATCACCTCACAATCACTCACTCAAGGTTTTCTACGGAACAAAAGCAAGATTAAGTGGTTGATTTGGTAGATTTGAGCAAGAAATGAAGGCAAAAATTGGAAGCTTTTCTCCCTTTTTCTCCCTAAGAAATTCGGCCAAGAGGATGAGAAATGAAGATGATTTTTGGCCAATTTTAATTAAATGGTAAAGTTATGAATAGTAGTCAAACTTAAGAATTAATCTTATGGTGACACTTGTCACCCTATTTAATGCATCTCTATCTCTTTGTTCCTCTCACACCAATCCACTTGAGTAACCTCTAATTATCTCTTAGCACCCGATAATTTAAACCCAGTGTCCAAAACTTAACCTAGTTGGCCGAATTTTGCCGAACTTTTCACCCTAGCGGGTCCCACGTCCGAAATACGCTCTTCATTCTCAAAACCTATTTGATACTAGAAAAATCACCTAAAACCTCTATTTACTCATACAAATTATCTAGAAATTTTCCTAATCAAGAAAATGCAGAAAACATGCCATTAAAGATAATAAAACCTAGAAAATGGAAAAGTTACGGGTTCTCACACTCTCTCCCCCTTAAAAGAATTTCGCCCTCGAAATTGTTCTTATCAACGGAATCTATCAAAAGCTAAGGTACCCAATGGATCGTACCTTCTACGTCCTCAGACGAGTCAGGGTTCTGATGCTGTTCCAGAGAATATACCCGAGCTGGTGCCTTCGACCCAGTCCCTTCTCCTTTCGTCTGTCCCGGGTTGATCTTGGCTGGTTGCTGAGAATTGGTCTTGGTTGGCGGCAGAGTCCCTCTCCGCTCGCGCAGGCGAGCTGGGCAGTTAGTAATCCGATGTTCGGCGCTTCCACAGCGCAAGCATTTCCCTTCTTTCTTCCAGCAATTTGCTTCCGTATGATTTGGCCCTCCGCAATATTCACAGGGACCACGAGTAGCAGAGACTGATTCCCCCTGTGGAACACCACCGGTCACCCTTGGTAGCCGTACTTCCCCGTTTCCCTTTCGAACATTAGGGATTGTACTATTATCCGCTTGTTTTGAGCTGCTCCCAGGAAAGCCCCTTTTCTTGGTTTGGAAATTTCTAACTTGTAGCCTCGCATTTTCAACCCGCTGGGCTTTCTACACAGCATCACTAAAGGTATTAAGTTGAGCTACCGCCAAATCCTTTTGAATCTCAACATTTAGTCCCTGAATAAAACGCCTTATCCGTCTTTGTTCGGTTACGATCAGTTCGGGCGCAAACTTAGACAATCGAGTGAATTGACACTCATACTCGGCTACGGTCTGAGTTCCCTGGCGAAGCCGAATGAATTCATCTTCCTTCTTTTCTTGGATTAGAGGAGGGAAAAACTTGGCGTTAAATTCTCTCATAAAATTCGCCCACGTCCTCGGGGTTTGTTGTCTTTCCCATATCATTCGAATGACATTCCACCAGGAACGGGCGACTCCGTCTAGTTGAAAGACAGCAAATGTCACCTGTCTCTCTTCGGTATAGTGTAAAGCAGCAAAAATATCGATTATCTTCTCCAGCCACTTCTCCGCCACATCAGGATCAGGGCCTTCAAGAAATTTGGGTGGGGAGAACTTCTGAAATCTCTCAAGGGCTCTATCCTCGCCCTCTATGTGATTACCAGGGTTCCCAGGGTTGGGATTAGGGTTTTGACCCTGTTGGTGCACCACTTGAGCTAGCAAATCAGTCATTTGCTGCATGGCAGCAGCTATTTGGACATTGGGGTCAGTCCTAGGTTCAGGATTTGGTCCATATGAGGTTTCCCCAGCACCTCTGTCCGGCGTGGGTTGCCTACGCCCGCGCCCACGTCCCCGGCCACTACGTGTGCCCTCCATTAATCTAACTCAATCTAGGGTCGGGGTGCAAAGATAATATTAAAGATAATTATAAGCATAAGCAATTAACAAGAGGTACACACAGAGCAAAAGTATATATACACACAACTGGACCGAACCAGTCACACAGTAGCAGTCAATTAGATACAAATATGAGACATCCATGAAAGTAGCGGGATCATCCGAAAGTATTATATAGACAGACTAGGTCACGAGTACAAAAATAACTCACGAAGAGCTTTTCCCCCTCCAGGGCTCCGTCCATTATCTACGACAACAACACCATCTATATCTTAATCAAAGTTGATCAAGCTTAACCACACCCGAACAGACCACACGAAATTCCATAGAATCGCCTTTCTCGTTCGCCTAAGTCCTTTCTAACCTAGGCTCTCATTGATTAAGTAGCCGGGCACAAGAATCCTAAAGAAGATAATTCACAACTCGAACCGGCCGGTCCCAAGAGTAAATCATCCATATTATAGATTCCTACCCGACATACATATCTATCTTCCCCAAGTTTCATGATAAAGATTTTTACACTTATAACATGCCCAGTTCATAACTTATGCTCAAAGAGCACTTAACCCTTTTAGACACCTTCACCAAAAACAGGACCATAACACCACTTGGCCCCAAGCTCACTCCGCGTAGAGACCACGCGAAGTAGCTCTGATACCACCTGTGACAGCCCCACCTTCCCCTAAGGCGAACCAAAGGGTTCGGCGGACTGCCTGCCCAACTCTCGTCAGGACTAACGGTTCAGTTCAGAGCGATCTAAGGTGTTCTGGAACTTACAAACGCGCGTAAACAAGTCAAATGTCAAAATAAAAAAAATGAATCCGGAGTCGGCCATGAATAGTAACCGACACGTCAAAACCCAAACAAATATTTACATGTTAAAATTAAGCATATACAATCCAAAGTGACATACAAAAGTTATTCAAAAGTGGATACATGTATGGTTTGCCAAATCAAAAGAGAAACGGACCCAAAAGTACATTTAGGGTTTCAATCAAGGAGCTATACAAAAGATATGTCCATCTAGCTCAATTCGGCAACCAACTATCAAATCCAGTCCAAAAGTATTTATTTTCCTGTAAGGAAAACAAAAGGAACGGAAAGGGGTGAGCTTGCGCTCAATGAGGTGCCAGACATATAGCAGTAAAATCATGGCATTTCACATTTAACAAATCAGGTACACATGCCAGATGCACATGTGAGGCTCGACTACCAGTCGTATGCCTCGCCAAATAATTACTAATGCAAGGGTGCAAAACATGATTTTTGGAAATGAAAAGGTAACATGAAGACCTAGGCTCAAACAACCCAAAAGCCCTTCATTTCTACCAAAAGGCAATTCAAACTTAAAGGAACCAAATGGCGTAGAAAATTGGACAGCATATCCCCTAAATTAGCTTACTTTTTCAGCGGTCATGGCTTCATCATTTCCTCAAATCAGTCCCAACATCTCGTACAAAAATAATCTCATTTCCAAAAGCCGTTCACTGGATTCAAGTCAAGTACAAAATTTAGCTAGGAAAATGACCGGAAAGGAAAGTCAAGCCCTAAAATATTCCAATAAGCACAAGAAGACTCGATTACAAGTCATAAACCAATTTCAAATACTACCGAAATAGGGTTCCATAAACATACATAAGCATTAGAGGAAACCAGAAAAATCCGGAAATGGAGTTAAGTGTTAACCCAAAAAAAATAGTTTTTGACATAATTTTGCGGTTTTGGTACCAATGGCACTATGATTATCGGATGGAGGTACAAGATACACCGTTTCGAAGCTAAGAGATAGTGATACAATGTTACAGAAGGTCACTCAGCCCAGTTTCGAGTGTAACCAGGTCAAAAAGGCAATATACTACACCAGAACCGCAAAAACAGATTCACAAATCGTATTCTGGTACAAACATCATAAATCAGGCTACCAAAGTCCAAATCCAGTAATTCCAAAGCCATCCGAAAGCTAAGACACAGGGCTACAATTCATCAGAAGGCCTCAACAACTAATTCCAAAGCATTCCCAACCAAAATAACCCAGTACAGAAGCAATTCTCAAATTCTGGTAGAAACAGGGCAGCAAGGGTAATTCCATCTTTTTACAAGCTACGTTCCTCCGATTGACCTGAAATCTTGTAAGCATCTCTAAAATATCATTCCTTACAACTTTCATGTTTTAACCTAAGGCCAATTCGGCCTTTAACTATGAGCTACAGTGCCGGGCAGAATGCAAATCAAAGAAACCCTAACTTTTCAATTTTCTTTCCAAAACAGAAATTGCTTGCAATTAACCACTTTTTCCATCTTCTAGCTTCCTTAACCATCATTTCCAATCATCATACATGACCACATAATCATATTCATATGAAAACAAAAATATCACCAATAATTATAAAACTTCACCAATTCAACCAAAAATCAAGATATAATCCATAAAATTGCATCTTATACCACCACCAATCATGAATTAAACTTCATTAGAGGGATGAGAGGGGTTCCTTCATAACTCACCTTAGAAACACAAGAGAGAGAGCAACTAGTCACCTTAGCTTTCCAAACAACTTCACCAATCACCTCACAATCACTCACTCAAGGTTTTCTACGGAACAAAAGCAAGATTAAGTGGTTGATTTGGTAGATTTGAGCAAGAAATGAAGGCAAAAATTGGAAGCTTTTCTCCCTTTTTCTCCCTAAGAAATTCGGCCAAGAGGATGAGAAATGAAGATGATTTTTGGCCAATTTTAATTAAATGGTAAAGTTATGAATAGTAGTCAAACTTAAGAATTAATCTTATGGTGACACTTGTCACCCTATTTAATGCATCTCTATCTCTTTGTTCCTCTCACACCAATCCACTTGAGTAACCTCTAATTATCTCTTAGCACCCGATAATTTAAACCCAGTGTCCAAAACTTAACCTAGTTGGCCGAATTTTGCCGAACTTTTCACCCTAGCGGGTCCCACGTCCGAAATACGCTCTTCATTCTCAAAACCTATTTGATACTAGAAAAATCACCTAAAACCTCTATTTACTCATACAAATTATCTAGAAATTTTCCTAATCAAGAAAATGCAGAAAACATGCCATTAAAGATAATAAAACCTAGAAAATGGAAAAGTTACGGGTTCTCACACTCTCTCCCCCTTAAAAGAATTTCGCCCTCGAAATTGTTCTTATCAACGGAATCTATCAAAAGCTAAGGTACCCAATGGATCGTACCTTCTACGTCCTCAGACGAGTCAGGGTTCTGATGCTGTTCCAGAGAATATACCCGAGCTGGTGCCTTCGACCCAGTCCCTTCTCCTTTCGTCTGTCCCGGGTTGATCTTGGCTGGTTGCTGAGAATTGGTCTTGGTTGGCGGCAGAGTCCCTCTCCGCTCGCGCAGGCGAGCTGGGCAGTTAGTAATCCGATGTTCGGCGCTTCCACAGCGCAAGCATTTCCCTTCTTTCTTCCAGCAATTTGCTTCCGTATGATTTGGCCCTCCGCAATATTCACAGGGACCACGAGTAGCAGAGACTGATTCCCCCTGTGGAACACCACCGGTCACCCTTGGTAGCCGTACTTCCCCGTTTCCCTTTCGAACATTAGGGATTGTACTATTATCCGCTTGTTTTGAGCTGCTCCCAGGAAAGCCCCTTTTCTTGGTTTGGAAATTTCTAACTTGTAGCCTCGCATTTTCAACCCGCTGGGCTTTCTACACAGCATCACTAAAGGTATTAAGTTGAGCTACCGCCAAATCCTTTTGAATCTCAACATTTAGTCCCTGAATAAAACGCCTTATCCGTCTTTGTTCGGTTACGATCAGTTCGGGCGCAAACTTAGACAATCGAGTGAATTGACACTCATACTCGGCTACGGTCTGAGTTCCCTGGCGAAGCCGAATGAATTCATCTTCCTTCTTTTCTTGGATTAGAGGAGGGAAAAACTTGGCGTTAAATTCTCTCATAAAATTCGCCCACGTCCTCGGGGTTTGTTGTCTTTCCCATATCATTCGAATGACATTCCACCAGGAACGGGCGACTCCGTCTAGTTGAAAGACAGCAAATGTCACCTGTCTCTCTTCGGTATAGTGTAAAGCAGCAAAAATATCGATTATCTTCTCCAGCCACTTCTCCGCCACATCAGGATCAGGGCCTTCAAGAAATTTGGGTGGGGAGAACTTCTGAAATCTCTCAAGGGCTCTATCCTCGCCCTCTATGTGATTACCAGGGTTCCCAGGGTTGGGATTAGGGTTTTGACCCTGTTGGTGCACCACTTGAGCTAGCAAATCAGTCATTTGCTGCATGGCAGCAGCTATTTGGACATTGGGGTCAGTCCTAGGTTCAGGATTTGGTCCATATGAGGTTTCCCCAGCACCTCTGTCCGGCGTGGGTTGCCTACGCCCGCGCCCACGTCCCCGGCCACTACGTGTGCCCTCCATTAATCTAACTCAATCTAGGGTCGGGGTGCAAAGATAATATTAAAGATAATTATAAGCATAAGCAATTAACAAGAGGTACACACAGAGCAAAAGTATATATACACACAACTGGACCGAACCAGTCACACAGTAGCAGTCAATTAGATACAAATATGAGACATCCATGAAAGTAGCGGGATCATCCGAAAGTATTATATAGACAGACTAGGTCACGAGTACAAAAATAACTCACGAAGAGCTTTTCCCCCTCCAGGGCTCCGTCCATTATCTACGACAACAACACCATCTATATCTTAATCAAAGTTGATCAAGCTTAACCACACCCGAACAGACCACACGAAATTCCATAGAATCGCCTTTCTCGTTCGCCTAAGTCCTTTCTAACCTAGGCTCTCATTGATTAAGTAGCCGGGCACAAGAATCCTAAAGAAGATAATTCACAACTCGAACCGGCCGGTCCCAAGAGTAAATCATCCATATTATAGATTCCTACCCGACATACATATCTATCTTCCCCAAGTTTCATGATAAAGATTTTTACACTTATAACATGCCCAGTTCATAACTTATGCTCAAAGAGCACTTAACCCTTTTAGACACCTTCACCAAAAACAGGACCATAACACCACTTGGCCCCAAGCTCACTCCGCGTAGAGACCACGCGAAGTAGCTCTGATACCACCTGTGACAGCCCCACCTTCCCCTAAGGCGAACCAAAGGGTTCGGCGGACTGCCTGCCCAACTCTCGTCAGGACTAACGGTTCAGTTCAGAGCGATCTAAGGTGTTCTGGAACTTACAAACGCGCGTAAACAAGTCAAATGTCAAAATAAAAAAAATGAATCCGGAGTCGGCCATGAATAGTAACCGACACGTCAAAACCCAAACAAATATTTACATGTTAAAATTAAGCATATACAATCCAAAGTGACATACAAAAGTTATTCAAAAGTGGATACATGTATGGTTTGCCAAATCAAAAGAGAAACGGACCCAAAAGTACATTTAGGGTTTCAATCAAGGAGCTATACAAAAGATATGTCCATCTAGCTCAATTCGGCAACCAACTATCAAATCCAGTCCAAAAGTATTTATTTTCCTGTAAGGAAAACAAAAGGAACGGAAAGGGGTGAGCTTGCGCTCAATGAGGTGCCAGACATATAGCAGTAAAATCATGGCATTTCACATTTAACAAATCAGGTACACATGCCAGATGCACATGTGAGGCTCGACTACCAGTCGTATGCCTCGCCAAATAATTACTAATGCAAGGGTGCAAAACATGATTTTTGGAAATGAAAAGGTAACATGAAGACCTAGGCTCAAACAACCCAAAAGCCCTTCATTTCTACCAAAAGGCAATTCAAACTTAAAGGAACCAAACGGCGTAGAAAATTGGACAGCATATCCCCTAAATTAGCTTACTTTTCCAGCGGTCATGGCTTCATTATTTCCTCAAATCAGTCCCAACATCTCGTACAAAAATAATCTCATTTCCAAAAGCCGTTCACTGGCTTCAAGTCAAGTACAAAATTTAGCTAGGAAAATGACCGGAAAGGAAAGTCAAGCCCTAAAATATTCCAATAAGCACAAGAAGACTCGATTACAAGTCATAAACCAATTCCAAATACTACCGAAATAGGGTTCCATAAACATACATAAGCATTAGAGGAAACCAGAAAAATCCGGAAATGGAGTTAAGTGTTAACCCAAAAAAAATAGTTTTTGACATAATTTTGCGGTTTTGGTACCAATGGCACTATGATTATCGGATGGAGGTACAAGATACACCGTTTCGAAGCTAAGAGATAGTGATACAATGTTACAGAAGGTCACTCAGCCCAGTTTCGAGTGTAACCAGGTCAAAAAGGCAATATACTACACCAGAACCGCAAAAACAGATTCACAAATCGTATTCTGGTACAAACATCATAAATCAGGCTACCAAAGTCCAAATCCAGTAATTCCAAAGCCATCCGAAAGCTAAGACACAGGGCTACAATTCATCAGAAGGCCTCAACAACTAATTCCGAAGCATTCCCAACCAAAATAACCCAGTACAGAAGCAATTCTCAAATTCTGGTAGAAACAGGGCAGCAAGGGTAATTCCATCTTTTCACAAGCTACGTTCCTCCGATTGACCTGAAATCTTGTAAGCATCTCTAAAATATCATTCCTTACAACTTTCATGTTTTAACCCAAGGCCAATTCGGCCTTTAACTATGAGCTACAGTGCCGGGCAGAATGCAAATCAAAGAAACCCTAACTTTTCAATTTTCTTTCCAAAACAGAAATTGCTTGCAATTAACCACTTTTTCCATCTTCTAGCTTCCTTAACTATCATTTCCAATCATCATACATGACCACATAATCATATTCATATGAAAACAAAAATATCACCAATAATTATAAAACTTCACCAATTCAACCAAAAATCAAGATATAATCCATAAAATTGCATCTTATACCACCACCAATCATGAATTAAACTTCATTAGAGGGATGAGAGGGGTTCCTTCACAACTCACCTTAGCAACACAAGAGAGAGAGCAACTAGTCACCTTAGCTTTCCAAACAACTTCACCAATCACCTCACAATCACTCACTCAAGGTTTTCTACGGAACAAAAGCAAGATTAAGTGGTTGATTTGGTAGATTTGAGCAAGAAATGAAGGCAAAAATTGGAAGCTTTTCTCCCTTTTTCTCCCTAAGAAATTCGGCCAAGAGGATGAGAAATGAAGATGATTTTTGGCCAATTTTAATTAAATGGTAAAGTTATGAATAGTAGTCAAACTTAAGAATTAATCTTATGGTGACACTTGTCACCCTATTTAATGCATCTCTATCTCTTTGTTCCTCTCACACCAATCCACTTGAGTAACCTCTAATTATCTCTTAGCACCCGATAATTTAAACCCAGTGTCCAAAACTTAACCTAGTTGGCCGAATTTTGCCGAACTTTTCACCCTAGCGGGTCCCACGTCCGAAATACGCTCTTCATTCTCAAAACCTATTCGATACTAGAAAAATCACCTAAAACCTCTATTTACTCATATAAATTATCTAGAAATTTTCCTAATCAAGAAAATGCAGAAAACATGCCATTAAAGATAATAAAACCTAGAAAATGGAAAAGTTACGGGTTCTCACACTCTCTCCCCCTTAAAAGAATTTCGCCCTCGAAATTGTTCTTATCAACGGAATCTATCAAAAGCTAAGGTACCCAATGGATCGTACCTTCTACGTCCTCAGACGAGTCAGGGATCTGATGCTGTTCCAGAGAATATACCCGAGCTGGTGCCTTCGACCCAGTCCCTTCTCCTTTCGTCTGTCCCGGGTTGATCTTGGCTGGTTGCTGAGAATTGGTCTTGGTTGGCGGCAGAGTCCCTCTCCGCTCGCGCAGGCGAGCTGGGCAGTTAGTAATCCGATGTTCGGCGCTTCCACAGCGCAAGCATTTCCCTTCTTTCTTCCAGCAATTTGCTTCCGTATGATTTGGCCCTCCGCAATATTCACAGGGACCACGAGTAGCAGAGACTGATTCCCCCTGTGGAACACCACCGGTCACCCTTGGTAGCCGTACTTCCCCGTTTCCCTTTCGAACATTAGGGATTGTACTATTATCCGCTTGTTTTGAGCTGCTCCCAGGAAAGCCCCTTTTCTTGGTTTGGAAATTTCTAACTTGTAGCCTCGCATTTTCAACCCGCTGGGCTTTCTACACAGCATCACTAAAGGTATTAAGTTGAGCTACCGCCAAATCCTTTTGAATCTCAACATTTAGTCCCTGAATAAAACGCCTTATCCGTCTTTGTTCGGTTACGATCAGTTCGGGCGCAAACTTAGACAATCGAGTGAATTGACTCTCATACTCGGCTACGGTCTGAGTTCCCTAGCGAAGCCGAATGAATTCATCTTCCTTCTTTTCTTGGATTAGAGGAGGGAAAAACTTGGCGTTAAATTCTCTCATAAAATTCGCCCACGTCCTCGGGGTTTGTTCTCTTTCCCATTTCATTCGAATGACATTCCACCAGGAACGGGCGACTCCGTCTAGTTGAAAGATAGCAAATGTCACCTGTCTCTCTTCGGTATAGTGTAAAGCAGCAAAAATATCGATTATCTTCTCCAGCCACTTCTCCGCCACATCAGGATCAGGGCCTTCAAGAAATTTGGGTGGGGAGAACTTCTGAAATCTCTCAAGGGCTCTATCCTCGCCCTCTATGTGATTACCAGGGTTCCCAGGGTTGGGATTAGGGTTTTGACCCTGTTGGTGCACCACTTGAGCTAGCAAATCAGTCATTTGCTGCATGGCAGCAGCTATTTGGACATTGGGGTCAATCCTAGGTTCAGGATTTGGTCCATATGAGGTTTCCCCAGCACCTCTGTCCGGCGTGGGTTGCCTACGCCCGCGCCCACATCCCCGGCCACTACGTGTGCCCTCCATTAATCTAAGTCAATCTAGGGTCGAGGTGCAAAGATAATATTAAAGATAATTATAAGCATAAGCAATTAACAAGAGGTACACACAGAGCAAAAGCATATATAAACACAACTGGACCGAACTAGTCACACAGTAGCAGTCAATTAGATACAAATATGAGAGATCCATGAAAGTAGCGGGATCATCCGAAAGTATTATATAGACAGACTAGGTCACGAGTACAAAAATAACTCACGAAGAGCTTTTCCCCCTTCAGGGCTCCGTCCATTATCTACGACAACAACACCATCTATATCTTAATCAAAGTTGATCACGCTTAACCACACCCGAACAGACCACACGAAGTTCCATAGAATCGCCTTTCTCGTTCGCCTAAGTCCTTTCTAACCTAGGCTCTCATTGATTAAGTAGTTGGGCACAAGAATCCTAAAGAAGATAATTCACAACTCGAGCCGGCCGGTCCCAAGAGTAAATCATCCATATTATAGATTCCTACCCGACATACATATCTATCTTCCCCAAGTTTCATGATAAAGATTTTTACACTTATAACATGCCTGGTTCATAACTTATGCTCAAAGAGCACTTAACCATTTTAGACACCTTCACCAAAAGCAGGACGATAACACCACTTGGCCCCAAGCTCACTCCGCGTAGAGACCACGCGAAGTAGCTCTGATACCACCTGTGACAGCCCCACCTTCCCCTAAGGCGAACCAAAGGGTTCGGCGGACTGCCTGCCCAACTCTCGCCAGGACTAACGGTTCAGTTCAGAGCGATCTAAGGTGTTCTGGAACTTACAAACGCGCGTAAACAAGTCAAATGTCAAAATAAAAAAAATGAATCCGGAGTCGGCCATGAATAGTAACCGACACGTCAAAACCCAACCAAACATCAAACAAATATTTACATGTTAAAATTAAGCATATACAATCCAAAGTGGCATACAAAAGTTATTCAAAAGTGGATACATGTATGGTTTGCCAAATCAAAAGAGAAACGGACCCAAAAGTACATTTAGGGTTTCAATCAAGGAGCTATACAAAAGATATGTCCATCTAGCTCAATTCGGCAACCAACTATCAAATCCAGTCCAAAAGTATTTATTTTCCTGTAAGGAAAATAAAAGGAACGGAAAGGGGTGAGCTTGCGCTCAATGAGGTGCCAGACATATAGCAGTAAAATCATGGCATTTCACATTTAACAAATCAGGTACACATGCCAAATGTAAAGTAAAGGAACCAATGATTCAAATAGGAAGGATACAGGTGACTCTCAGGAGCCAAATTCCCATTTGCGTCACTGAAACTTGATCGAAATAATAGTTGACACTCCGTCAACGCTAAAGGAGTAACCAATACCGTAGACTCCACTTTCCCCGATTCCTTCCACCTCACATACCCCTACCGGGCCCGAAATCCAATCAGATCAGGAATGGTAATACTCGAGTATACCGGAATCAAGGGTCTCAATACCCAAAGATCCCAAAACAGACTACCGTGGTTCGTTATCTAATCGACCAGACCCTTGCCGGCCCGACTCGAGTAACTAGCCACAGGGTTGAGCTCAGAGGTCCCAGAAAGGTCGTTGGATACAAGCTTCCAAACGACGTCAGAACAGATACAGATACAAATACCAGATACAGATAGCAGATTCAGATACACACTCAAAATTGGCATATGAACAGACAAGAGAACGAGTGTGATAAAGTACACCCTCGTCTCCAACAGAATAAACAGATAGTTCAGTCGTTCCTATCACAGATTGCATGTACAGAAACCGAGTTAAACAACAACAAGTAAGCGGAGTGGTACACTCACCGGTGTCAGTACAGATACCTCAAAAGGTTTTGCCCACAAGAGAGCTTTAATCACCAAGAAACTCTAAAATAATCAAAGTAAAACAATTGAAGGTTTCACTTTCAAAAATAGAGTATACAGAATGCACATGTGAGACTCGACTACCAATCGTATGCCTCGCCAAATAATTACTAATGCAAGGTGTAAGGATCGAAAACAATCTAAGAGGGGGGTGAATTAGGTTTTCAAAAAAAAACAAAAATATAGGTCACTTTTCTTCACGGCCTACTTTTCTTTTCTCAAAGACCACCCAATGAATCAGATTACACGAAAGCACAGATATTCATAAGATGAAGAGGAGAACAGTTTATATAGAAAAGTTGTAAACGAAAATAGTGGAACAAACCAGGCTTCAAACTCAACTGGAGTTTGAACAGCACTTTTATGTGCCAGGTTACTTCAAGTTGAACAATCTTGCAACCAATATTTTATGCACAAGGGAAGGATCACTTCCTTCTTGCCCCAAACTACACTTGGTCAAGCAAGGAAGTTTTACAAACAAACGAAAAACCCTCTCAATGCTACACTATTGAAGAAGCTGTGTCACACTTGAAAAACTACAAGAGACTTGCACAAGCTAAGAATACAAATGTTCCTTTCGAGTATTCTAACACTTGAATCACTCACAATCTGATGTAGACTTGATGTGCAAATTTGTTCTGAGATGGTTGACTTTGTTCTTTTTATAGGAGACCAGAAAATTCTTCAATCAATGCTGTCAACGGGTAGAAGGCAACTGAAGAGTCAACTAGCCGTTGGTGCTGTCGGACGTCCGATGTTCAGTTTTTATGCGTCCGAACGAGGACAATGAGTTCTGGAAGTTTTCTTGAATCTCTTAGGACGTCCGATCCCTGATCATCATGCGTCCGAGGGCAAGATGCACACTTGGAATTTCCTCTTCAATTCCTTCGGACGGCCGATGTGTCCAGAGTGTTGCGTCCGAAGTGCAGCAACGCTTGTCGGACGTCCGATACTTAGGTGTTGATCATCCGATCATGATCAGTAATTGTAGAAGCCCTGGCTTGTCTTCTTCGGACGTCCGAGTCTGAGTTCTTCACACGTCCGAAGATACTCAAAGAATGTCGGACGTCCGATACTCTCCTTTTGTACGTCCGACAACTTCCTCAGCACTTTTTATCCTTTTTGATCTTCTTTTATTTGCTTTAAGTCCACAGACCTGTTTAGTGTTATTTCTGAAAAAGGATCTCTACAAAGAGTATTAGTAACATCCATTTGTTTTGTAATCATCAAAAGATGTGAATTGAGATAAACAATCTCCTCCTTTTTGATGATGACAAAACATTTGGATCGAGCAAGCAAAAATATACGAGCTGAGATATAACAACTCCCCCTAACGAAGTGCATGAGTATTCAGAAAGACACGCAACGCAACTCCCCCTGAAACTGACTCCCCCTAACTAGTTACTCAATACCATCAATGCTAATCCAATTCTCCCCCTTTTTGTCATCACAAAAGTGAGTATCAGTAACATTATCAGATAACATGCAATATCAGATAGTATCAGCAAAATCCATTCATGTTCAGCACAATTTGGAATCAACAGAGATATACATAACGAACACATTCCATAACAAACAATCATTCATAACAAATATTCATGACAAACACTTAGTTTTAACATCCATAAACAGTAGAAAATATCCAGTTGTATAGACCAGGTGTACATCACTTAGCCAAAAGTTTTGCAATGCAAAAGATGAACTATAGTCCTAGATTAAAGTGCAGTGACCTAGTAGTGCCTAGATGGTGATTTTAGATGATCCAGGCCTCCTCCTGGCCAGACGAAACTGTTCAGGGTCCTCTTCTTCCTCAGTTTCTTCATCATCATCTTCATATGCTTCCTCAGTTGCTGGAGCCTTGCCTTTATCCTTGGGCTGAGAACTGGAAGCTGGTGTGGTCTCAGTACCAGTAGTTGGCCCTGTGGGCTCAGGTCTTGGCTCTTTCCCATGAACATTTGCATTATTTTCAGGTATTGGAGGGACAACAAGATTTCTTTTTTTCAGTGAAGGAGGATTGTTGGGCAGGGGTCATGGTCATCATGAGACCATCTTCAATAAGCATGACATGCTGTTTGAGGTCTTCAAGCAGGGAGATGACTTCAGAATTGGATGCAAAGGACTTGCTGGCAGACTTTCTGGGATGAATGGTGAAGGGAGAGACATAGTCTGACTGATCACGAGAAGTCCTAGGAGTGACAGGGATTTCATGAAAGTTTTTCTTCTGGATTCAGCCACAGTCTCCTTATAACACCAATGGCCATCAAAAAATCTTAAATTCTTTCTTTCAAAATAAGCTTTTGAGAAAACTGATGAAGCACTGTCTTTGGGAGATTTTCCAGAAAAAGGTATTTCAAAATGTGCAAAGATAGGAGTCAGAAATCTGCCATAAGAGAGCTTCCTACGACTGTCAGTGCTAATTTTGAGCAGAAACTTGCACATTATAAAACCAAAGTCAATGCGGATTTTTTCAACAAAACAGTAGAAAAGATAAAGTTCCATTTTATTTGCATCTATTCTGTGGCCATCAGTTGGCACCAACAGATTCGAAATGATGGTGAAGATGATCAGATTTTGAGGACTGAGATCATCTAATCTTGCCTCAGCAGGAGTATTGAAGTGAGTTTGAAAATAGGTCATGAGTTTGGCAATGTAAAAATGATGGTAGGCAGAAGGAAATTCCTCATATGAAAAGAAATTTACAATTTTTCCTTTGAAACCAGATTCAATGCTAGTTTTCAGAATGGAATTCACAATGTCAGGGGTTAACGTGATGTCTATAGAGTTGACCCTAGAGATGAGTTCAGTGTGTGATTTACCCTTTCTAAGATTAGCAAAGAATTGATGAAGCATGTCAGGGTAAAAGACATTAGGAATGGTCAGAAGATGAGTCCATTTCTGGAATTCAAATAGTTTAATGACAGGTTCAAGATCAAGCTTACGAAATTCGTAGGGAAGGATGAGCCTTTGGGTGATGAACCCTTTTTGAGAAACTAACTCAAATCTGTCTTTGGCTTCGTCATCAATGAATTTTGGGAGAGGAGTGGGTTCTGTTATGGGCTGTGTTACTGGATCTTTCCCAGAACGTTTCCCTTTCGAAGTTTGTGTGGTAGATGCCCCAACATTCTGAGCCTCAGACCTTGTCCTTGGAGATTTCCTGGTGGAGGGTTCAGGTGTTTCCTGATTCTCAGCAATGTTTCGTTCATTCTGCTGATCAACAGAGGGATCAGCAGATTGCTTTTTCTTGGATTGGGGAGTGCTCTTCCTCGTTGCAGTTCTCTTTCTTTTACCAGATGACCTTGTGACAGTTTCATCACCCTGGGTAGCCTGCTCTGGTTCCTTATTTCCACCAACAATGTTCCCTTCAGAGTTCTACCCTTCCAACTGCTCATCAGATGATTCAGCAGTTGGAGTAACCAATTTTCTTTGGGCAGTTTGCTTTGCTTTACCACCACGGGTCACAATCTTCTTCTTAGGCGCCACAGGAGGTGGTTCCTCAGTCTCAATGTCCTCATCTCTAAGCCTAAAGGACCGTCCGGCACTAGTAGATCCACCTCTGATTCTAACCATGATGCAATGTGGAAGTGTTTTTGATGCAGAACGTGTTGTACAGATGAAGAATGCAGTATGAGCAAGAATGAGAATGTACTTAAATGCCGTAGGGAGAGAATTATAAAAAGTTAGGGTTTCGGATGTGAATTGGGAACAATGGGATAGTTGGGGGTTAGGAGTGATTTTTATGAGTGGTTAATGAGCAATAGGGGTGTAATGGAGTTGGTTGAGTCAATTTCTTGGAACTTGGTTTGATGAGAGAGGAATTTGAATTTCAAATATGAGAGGAAACTGAAAGGTTGCGTCCGAAACTATGGAAGATAATGAACTAGGAAGAATAGGTAACTGCCTTATAGTGCTCAAATTTTTGAGTGTCGGACGTCCGAACGTATTGACGCGTCCACCACATCCGTCCGAACCAGGATTTTTCTGAAACTGGACGAAGAACATTGTCGGACGTCCGTTCCAATTCATCGGACGTCCGATAAGGATTGAGCAAAAATCAAAACTTAGAATCTTTTTTCTGAGACGCCCAGTTTTGTTCTCAGGAACACAAATTGATCCAGTGGAAGAGCTTTTGTGAGGATATCAGCGATTTGTTCTTTAGAACAAACAAACTAGACACGGATTACCCCCTTTGAGACAAGATCGCGAATGAAATGATGCTTTATATCAATGTGCTTAGTCCTAGAGTGCTGAATGGGATTTTTTGTCAGATTAATTGCACTAGTGTTGTCACAGTACATAGGTACACATTCATACACTAAACCAAAATCATTCAATGTGTTTTTCATCCATAACAATTGAGCACAACAAGCACCAGCAGCAACATATTCAGTTTCAGTAGTGGACAATGAGATAGCATTTTGTTTTTTACTAAACCAAGATACCAAACAATTTCCAAGAAAGTTACATATACCAGTAGTACTTTTTCTATCTATTTTATAACCACCGAAATCAGCATCAGAGAATCCATATAAAGGAAGTTCATGACATTTTGGATACCATAAACCAAAGTTTAAGGTTCCTTTAAGATATCTAAAAATTCTTTTTACTGCATTCAAGTGTGATTCCTTTGGACAGGATTGAAATCGAGCACATAAGCATACAGCAAACATGATGTCAGGCCTACTGGCAGTTAAATAAAGTAAACTTCCAATCATACCTCTGTACTTCTTTTCCTCAACTTTCGTACCTTCCTCATCCTTGTCAAGTTTGGTAGAAGTGCACATAGGTGTTCCAACAGGCTTTGAATCCTCCATTCCAAATCTTTTCAGCAGCTCCTTGGTGTATTTTGCTTGATTTATAAATGTTCCATCTTGGGTTTGAACCACTTGGAGTCCAAGGAAGAAGTTCAGTTCTCCCATCATGCTCATTTCAAATTCTTTTTGCATGATGATGGAAAAGTCCTTGCACAAGTTCTCATTAGTAGCACCAAATATGATATCATCCACATATATTTGCACAATTAAAAGATCTCGTGAGCTTTGTTTTGTGAAGAGTGTAGTATCTACAATGCCCATTTTGAAACCATTTTCAATCAAAAATCCACTCAGACGTTCATACCATGCTCTAGGAGCTTGCTTTAATCCGTATAAAGCTTTTGAGAGTTTAAAAACATGATCTGGATAAGATACATTTTCAAAGCCAGGAGGTTGGTCAACATAGACTTCTTGATCTATAAAACCATTTAAGAAAGCACTCTTAACATCCATCTGAAATAATTAAAAATTCTTGAAACATGCAAATGCTAGAAACATTCTTATGGACTCCAACCTAGCTACAGGTGCAAAGGATTCATCAAAGTCTATCCCCTCTTCTTGAGTGTATCCCTTAGCCACCAGCCAGGCCTTATTTCTAATAACCTCCCCTTTATCATTCATTTTGTTTCTAAAAACCCACTTTGTGCCAATAATAGGATGGTCTTGTGGTCTAGCAACCAGGGTCCAAACCTTGTTTCTTTCAAATTGGATTAACTCTTCTTCCATAGCTAAAATCCAGTGCTCATCATTCAATGCATCAACAACATTTTTAGGTTCAATATGTGATACTAAAGCAAGATTATCTACTAGGTGTCTAGAAGAACGAGTTCTGACCTTTTCAGATGGATCACCAATTATAAGCTCCCTGGGATGGTTATGAGCAAATTTCCAGGTTCTTGGTAAATCATTAGGAGTAGCGGTATCTCTTTCATTCACTTCTCCAGCTGGACTGTCTTGAGTATCAGCATCCTTTAAATCAATTTCTGGTGAAGCAGAGTCATGATCATTGATTGCTAACTTCTTTAGTTTATCTTGAACACCTGTATCATCATCTTCACCACAACTCATAGAAATGTCACCATTAGATTCATCAAATGTAATGTGTATCGCTTCCTCTATGATCAGTGTTCTACGATTATAAACTCTGAAACCTCTTTTGTTTTCACAATATCCCAAGAAAATTCCCTCATCAGATTTTTTGTCAAATTTTCCAAGATGTTCCTTGATATTCAAAATGAAACATTTACAACCAAATACTTTAAAGTAACCAACAACAGGCTTTTTGTCAAACATAAGCTCATAGGAGGTTTTGTTCAAAATTGGTCTTAGGAGAACTCTGTTCATGGTATAACAGGCTGTATTTATGGCTTCAGCCCAAAAATATTTTGGTAAACTGCATTCACTGAGCATGGTTCTGGCAGCCTCTTGGAGAGTTCTATTTTTTCTTTCTACAACTCCATTTTGTTGGGGGACTCTAGCAATAGAGAATTCATGAGTAATGCCATAATGATCACAAAATTCTGGAAAACCACAGAACTTGAATTCTGACCCATTATCACTTCTAATCCTAACAATTTTCAAGCCAAGCAGATTTTGCACTTTAGCAAACAATGAAGTGAAATTCTTAAAGGCATCATCTTTATGAGCAAGAAATAACACCCAAGTATATCTAGAGTAATCATCAACAATCACAAAACAATATCTCTTACCACCAAGGCTTGCAGTTTGTGTAGGACCAAACAGGTCAAGGTGCAAAAGTTCAAGTGGTTTTGAAGTAGACACACATTTCTTGAATTTAAAAGATACCTTGACTTGTTTTCCAAATTGGCAAGCATCACATATCCGGTCCTTTTCAAATTTGATTTTTGGGAGACCTCTAACAAGATCCTTTTTAGAGATTTCCTTCAGCAAATCCATGTTGAAGTGACACAGTCTTCTATGCCATAACCATGGGTCCTCATTTGCTACTTTGAGACATTTGAGATAGGAGGAATCAATATTTTCAAGAATAACTACATAGACATCATTAACCCTTTTTCCTTTGAAAATAATGTTGAACTTTGAGTCAAATATGAGACATTCAAGCTTTTTGAACAATACAAACAGATTCCTATCACACAGTTGGCTAACACTTAATAAATTGTAGCTCAGATTATCAACGAGAAGAACATTGTGGATAGAGGTTTTACCATTCTTACCAACATCACCAATACCAACAGTTTTGGCTTTGTTATCATCTCCAAACGTTACCTTTCCACTTGCTTTTTGCTTGAGTTTAACGAATTGTGATGCATCACCAGTCATATGTCTTGAACATCCACTATCAATGAACCATTTTGATCCTTTAGCAATGTTATCCTGGTTCACCTACACACATAAACCCATAGGATAATACTTGGTACCCTTTACATGTTGGGTCCTTGAGAGTTAGTCTTATGTCTAACTATCCACATGCATCTCATGCCATTCCTCATGTTTTTCTTAACATAACAGTTGCTATTCATGTGACCAAATTGACAACAAAAATTGCATACTGACATTGAATCAATCAAATGAACTGGTTTAATGAATCTGACTTGCCTTCTCCTGTGGATTGCAAACTCATTGGCATTTTGATTCAGTCTTATTTGATGAGTATTAACATAAGGTTCTGTGTCATTCTTTTGAAGACGGTTCTATTTTATATGATGTAACAAATGACATAAATCATCCATCCTTTTTCTTAAGCTACATTGCTCATTTCTGAGTATGTCACAGAAATTTTTCTTTTTGTAAAGTTCAGCAATCACATCAGTTTCAACCCTTTTCAGGTTCTCATTTTCATGCTCAAGACACTTGTTTTGTCGAAAAAGATTTGCATTATCTTGTATAAGAAAGCTAATTTTTTGCTTTAGTTCCTTGTTTTTAACATAGGATTCTTTCAGGCTGTTATGCATTTTTTCTAGAAAAGAATTAACATCATCATCAGATTCACTATCACTGTCGGTTTGAGAGTTGCATTGTGTTACCTCTTCATCTCCAATGGCCATGAAAGCCACTTGAGCAGATTCCTCTTCTTCTTCAACTTCACCTTCTGAGTTGCAATCATTCCAGGTAATCTGGAAATTGTTGAACTTTGGTTTTCGTTCAACCTTGTTCTCATTCTTTTTCTTCATTGGACACTCATTCGCATAGTGTCCTGGTTGACCACATTCGAAACACTTATCAGTCAACTTCTTGTTGAACTCCAGTTTCCCTCTGTTTCTGAAGTCATTAGACTGATTTGGTAAGGAATAGCTGGATCCGCCTTTCCTGAATCTTCTTTTGTTGAGAAATCTTTTGAAACCTCTTGTGATGAGTGCAATATCACTGTCATCACCTTCCAAGTCATTTTTCATCCTGTGAGGCTGTTTCATCTTCGTCTTGTGAAGCTTTCAGAGCAATACTCTTTCTTACTTTTGTGTCTTCTTCATCCTGCATCTTAGATTTAAGTTTCAGTTCGTAAGAAGTTAGAGAGTTAATCAGAGATTCAATGGATAAGGTATTTAGATCCTTGGCTTCCTCAATGGCAGTCACTTTGCTTTCCCAGTCCTTTGATAGAGCATTCAGAATTTTTCTGTTCTTCTCACCTATAGAGTACTCCTTCTCAAGCACCTCTAAATCCTTGATCAGATCATTGAATCTACAATACATTTTGTCAATGTTTTCATGAGGCTTCATCTTAAAAGATTCATACTTAGTGACCATAATGGATTTCTTTTGTTCTCTCACATTCTCGCTTCCCTCATGGATCTCTCTAAGTTTATCCCAAATTTCTTTTACAGATCTGCAGCCTTTGACTCTAATAGACTCATTAGAGTCCAATGCACTGTATAGAACGTTCATGGCCTTGGCATTTAGAGTGAGATGAATTCTATCTTCAGCAGTCAGCTCACTTCTGGCCTTTTGTCTCGGCCTATGAGTAGTTTCATCAATAATAGTTGCGTCATATGGACCTTCACTAACAATAAACCACAACCCAATATCAATAGATTGTAAGAATATAATCATCCTTTCCTTCCAACTCACATAGTTTGATCCATTGAACATTGGAGGTCTAGTAACAGATTGTCCCTCAAAGAACATGGCATTGTTGGTTGTCATATCTACTCCCAAGCCGATTGAGTTTAATCTCTAGGAGACCAAGCTCTGATACCAATTGTAAGGATCGAAGACAACCTAAGAGGGGGGGTGAATTAGGTTTTCAAAAAAAAACTAAGATATTGGTCACTTTTCTTCACGGCCTACTTTTCTTTTCTCAAAGACCACCCAATGAATCAGATTACACGAAATCACAGATATTCGTAAGATGAAGAGGAGAACAGTTTATATAGAAAAGCTGTAAACGAAAATAGTGGAACAAACCAGGCTTCAAACTCAACTGGAGTTTGAACAGCACTTTTATATACCAGGTTACTTCAATTTGAACAATCTTGCAACCAATATTCTGTGCACAAGGGAAGGATCACTTCCTTCTTGCCCCAAACTACACTTGGTCAAGCAAGGAAGTTTTACAAACAAACGAAAAACCCTCTCAATGCTACACTATTGAAGAAGCTGTGTCACACTTGAAAAACTACAAGAGACTTGCACAAGCTAAGAATACAAATGTTCCTTTCGAGTATTCTAACACTTGAATCACTCACAATCTGATGTAGACTTGATGTGCAAAGTTGTTCTGAGATGGTTGATTTTGTTCTTTTTATAGGAGACCAGAAAATTCTTCAATCAATGCTGTCAACGGGTAGAAGGCAACTGAAGAGTCAACTAGCCGTTGGTGCTGTCGGACGTCCGATGTTCAGTTTTTATGCGTCCGAACGAGGTCAATGAGTTCTGGAAGTTTTCTTGAATCTCTTAGGACGTACGATCCCTGATCATCATGCGTCCGAGGGCAAGATGCACACTTGGAATTTCCTCTTCAATTCCTTCGGACGGCCGATGTGTCCAGAGTGTTGCGTCCGAAGTGCAACAACGCTTGTCGGACGTCTGATACTTAGGTGTTGATCATCCGATCGTGATCAGAAATTGTAGAAGCCCTGGCTTGTCTTCTTCGGACGTCCGAGTTTGAGTTCTTCACACGTCCGAAGATACTCAAAGAATGTCGGACGTCCGATACTCTCCTTTTGTACGTCCGACAACTTCCTCAGCACTTTTCATCCTTTTTGATCTTCTTTTATTTGCTTTAAGTCCACAGACCTGTTTAGTGTTATTTCTGAAAAAGGATCTCTATAAAGAGTATTAGTAACATCCATTTGTTTTGTAATCATCAAAAGATGTGAATTGAGATAAACACAAGGGGGCAAAACATGATTTTTGGAAACGAAAAGGTAACATGAAGACCTAGGCTCAAACAACCCAAAAGCCCTTCATTTCTACCAAAAGGCAATTCAAACTTAAAGGAACCAAACGGCCTAGAAAATTGGACAGCATATCCCCTAAATTTGCTTACTTTTCCAGCCGTCATGGCTTCATTATTTCCTAGAATCAGTCCCAACATCTCGTACAAAAATAATCTCATTTCCAAAAGCCGTTCACTGGCTTCAAGTCAAGTACAAAATTTAGCTAGGAAAATGACCGGAAAGGAAAGTCAAGCCCTAAAATATTCCAATAAGCACAATAAGACTCGATTACAAGTCATAAACCAATGCCAAATACTACCGAAATAGGGTTCCATAAACATACATAAGCATTAGAGGAAATCAGAAAAATTCGGAAATGGAGTTAAGTGTTAACCCAAAAAAAATAGTTTTTGACATCATTTTGCAGTTTTGGTACCAGTGGCACAACGATTATCGGATGGAGGTACAAGATACATGTTTCGAAGCTAAGAGATAGTGCCACAATGTTACATAAGGTCACTCAGCCCAGTTTCGAGTGTAACCAGGTCAAAAAGGCAATATACTACACCAGAACCGCAAAAACAGATTCACAAATCGCATTCTGGTACAAACATCATAAATCAGGCTACCTAAGTCCAAATCCAGTTATTCCAAAGCCATCCGAAAGCTAAGAAACAGGGATACAATTCATCAGAAGGCCTCAACAACTAATTCCGAAGCATTCCCAACCAAAATAACCCAGTACAGAAGCATTTCTCAAATTCGGGTAGAAACAGGGCAGCAAGGGTAATTCCATCTTTTCACAAGCTACATTTCTCCGATTGACCTGAAATCTTGTAGGCATCTCTAAAATATCATTTCCTACAACTTTCATGTTTTAACCCAAGGCCAATTCGGCCTCTAACTATGAGCTACAATGCCGGACAGAATGTTAATCAAAGAAACCCTAACTTTCCAATTTTCTTTCCAAAACAGAAATTGCTTGCAATTAACCACTTTTTCCACCTTCCAGCTTCCTTAACTATAATTTCCAATCATCATACATGACCACATAATCATATTCATATGAAAACAGAAATATCACCAATAATTATAAAACTTCACCAATTCAACCAAAAATCAAGATATAATCCATAAAATTGCATCTTATACCACCACCAATCATGAATTAAACTTCATTAGAGGGAGGAGAGGGGTTCCTTCACAACTCACCTTAGCAACACAAGAGAGAGAGCAACTAGTCACCTTAGCTTTCCAAACAACTTCACCAATCACCTCACAATCACTCACTTAAGGTTTTCTACGGAACAAAAGCAAGATTAAGTGGTTGATTTGGTAGATTTGAGCAAGAAATGAAGGCAAAAATTGGAAGCTTTTCTCCCTTTTTCTCCCTAAGAAATTCGGCCAAGAGGATGAGAAATGAAGATGATTTTTGGCCAATTTTAATTAAATGGTAAAGTTATGAATAGTAGTCAAACTTAAGAATTAATCTTATGGTGACACTTGTCACCCTATTTAATGCATCTCTATCTCTTTGTTCCTCTCACACCAATCCACTTGGGTAACCTCTAATTATCTCTTAGCACCCGATAATTTAAACCCAGTGTCCAAAACTTAACCTAGTTGGCCGAATTTTGCCGAACTTTTCACCCTAGCGGGTCCCACGTCCGAAATACGCTCTTCATTTCTTAAAACCTATTCGATACTAGAAAAATCACCTAAAACCTCTATTACTCATACAAATTATCTAGAAATTTTTCTAATCAAGAAAATGCAGAAAACATGCCATTAAAGATAATAAAACCTAGAAAATGGAAAAGTTACGGGTTCTCACACTCTCTCCCCCTTAAAAGAATTTCGCACTCAAAATTTTTCTTATCAACGGAATCTATCAAAAGCTAAGGTACCCAATGGATCGTACCTTCTACGTCCTCAGACGAGTCAGGGATCTGATGCTGCTCCAGAGAATATACCCGATGTAGACACCAAATTTTGAATAATTTGTATGTGGCATCTATTGCATGATTTTGGTTGTTTTAGATTGTTTGCATTCTAGTTCGTTATTGTTTGTTTCTCATTTTTAGTGGTTATTTTATTTTAGTTCATTTTTGGCCCTTTTAGTTGATCTATTTCATTTGTCATTTATTCTTGTTTGTTTTTTTAGTTTTATTTACTTTTAGTCTTAGTTTTTAAATTTTAAGATTAGCATGGAGTTGCTAGAGAGAAAAAGCAAAAACATTCAAAAAATAGGTTTTTAGTTTTCTTGGAAAAAACAATGGAAAAGAAAGAAAAAAGAAAAATTTGTTCACAAAAATATGTTTATTTCTTTACATTCAACCTTTTTGCACTTTAGTTATTTTTATTAAGTTATTTTGAAAAAAGAGGAAAAAATGAAAAATATGAAAAATGAAAAATGGAACAAAAAAGATGGAAAATGGCCATTTTTGTTGTTTTTAGTTGTTTAGTTTTTAAATTATTTTCTTTATTATTATTATTATTATTACCTGGTTTTTGGCAATTTGTTATTATTATTATTATTTATATTTTATCATTTCTGTATTTATTAAGTTGAAAGTTAAAAAAAAAAAAAAAAAAAAAAAAAGAAGAGAAACGCGACTTGCAAGCTGCGTTTTTGCAGCTTGCAAGGGAGGACTTCGGGCAGCCCCTTGGGCTGTAAATATAGAAGAGTGCTAAGGGTTTTAGGAGGGGGGTTCCTGGTATAAATAGCAAGAAAGGAGGCAGCCGCAAAGGGGAGAACCAACGGGGGGAAAAACAGAAGGGTTTTGGGGAGATAGAGAAAGGCTAGGAGTAACGGCTGAGGGATAGAGAGGAACCAAAAAAGTGACGGGAAAATCTGAAAAGAGTGGGGAGGAGATAGAGCGAGAGGGGTGAGATTAACGGCTGAAAACAAAAAGAAAGGGAGCTGAGCATCGGGGGACGGCTGTAAACCTACAAGAGAGGGAGAGCAAAACAGAGAAAAAGGGCTGGGGGAAAAGCTAAGGGGAAGAGACAGAGGGGCTTGACGGAAGAAAAGGGAAACGGGGAGTTGCGGCAGAGGTTGAGAAAACTAGCAAGGGCTGAGAATAGAATCGAGAGGGTGCCTGGGCAGTAAGGAGCTAAAAAAGAAAAGGTCTTCGGACAAAGGGAGTCTGGGAAAGTTTTGAGAAAGTCTGCGAAGCTAAGAGCGAGAGCAAGAGGACGGCTCGACGAGGCAGCAACCTTTGTAGCAGCAGCTCTCAATCGCGGTTTTGGGAGCCCGTACGCACTGCTGGGCAGATTTCAAGGCCACTCAACTGTGCTAGCATTCTCAGGTACAAAATGTTTGTTTTTGGTGAGTTTTAATATGTTTTTATGAGAAGATAGGCCACGGAGGTGAATCTTTTGAATGATTTGCTGCTGTTTTGAGTTTTTGCTGGTCTCATGACTTGGCCATGATTGTTTGGTAGCTAAGATAGAGCACAGTAAGAGCCTATAGGATGGGTTTAGTGATTTTATAAGGTTGTATGATGAATCCATGAGCTCTAATTTTTCACGTGTTTGTATGAACAAAACCAGAGAAACTGCAAAAGCTTTCGGTTTTATGATTTTTGTTGTGTTTGGGACTCATAATGCTCCCTTGGTTGCTGTTTCTTTTATGTTCTTAAGATATTGATGATGGGTTTTAGCAAGGAAGGCTTGGGCAACATGGTTTCGGTTGGTTTGGAAATGGGTTGGAATTTCTGGTTCTGAATTTTGCATATTTGAGCATCCAGTTCACATTGCTTTTCTGCACTTTGTGTCCGCGAGTGTCTGTTCGATGCCTCCCCTCTCCTTTGCCTCCTATTCTTCCATTTCAGGCCTTGGACAAATTGGGAACTGCATAAACCATTTCTTTGATATGTTAGAGTTGTACAAGAAACCAAAAGCTGCTGCATTCGTTTTCTATACCTCTGCTGTTTTTCTTCGCAACAGCTCGTCAAGTGAGCTTTGTCATCTAAAGTGCTGGTTAATCTTGTTCTGAAAAGGAAGAAATTGGAAGTAGTGTTTGAGTTTGCATGCTTAGGGTCTAAAATACCTGAATCATGATCGAACACCTTGCTGAAAAGCAGACAAGCAGGCTACCGAAACCATTTCTGCACTTATTTTTCAGAATTCTGGTATGATATATTTCCATGTTTTCTGGTCATTTGGATTGTGATCATTATGTAGTCTGTTACTTGGCTTAAAGTTGTGATGCTGGGTTAAAAATATCTGATCAAAGCTATATATTTGAGTCAAAATCTGGTTTGCATGATGAAATGGAAAGAAAAGCCATGGCTGGAAAAATTGCAGAATGTTATTTCGGTGCTTTGCATGATCCCATGATGGAAAATGATATGAATGTCCAGTGATTGTGTATTAATTGCTTAAAATGCTGAAATGTGGATTGCTTAAGATGATGAATTGAAAAGAAAACAGCTTTTGAAGAGAATTTGCATTTTGTATGATTGTTTGTCTGTTGAATGCTCAACGTTGCTGCTGACCTGGTGTAGCTTCAGGTTTGATGTTTTGGTTAGAAGTTTTTTCGATGAAAATGGTGTCTAAAGATTAAGGTCCGCATGTAAAGAAAATGAGAATAGCAGCTGCATTTTGTTGTAGAAAGCCATCAGCCGAGATGTTAGTTGCAGAAACAAACTCTCACGTAACTTGCATGATTTTTGCATGAAAATGACTTTTGCAAATTACATTCCAACCCCTCAAGTCTCTTCTTGTTCCACTAGGACCCAATCAATTAAAGAATTTCATCAAATTGGTCCTTGATAATTTTAATTTGTGCAACTTCATTGCTTGTTTGTTTCAATTGTCTACCATGCTTTGTTTCAATTGCACTTAATTCATGACTTTAGGGGCTTTATGACCAAGTGAGCTTGTGTTTGCCTATTTTCTTTAATTTTCCCAAATAAATTGGTACCTTGACCTTTTTATTATTTTGGAGGGTAAATTAGTAACTTCACCTCATTAGGGCGTCAATTCAAGGGAGGTACACTCTATCCCTCATTTGCACTTCATTTTTTCCTACGTGCTCCTACGTGTTATGTGAATATGCATGTCTACTTCGCTTTACTTGCTTCCCTTTAATTCCTTGCGTTTATTTCATTTACTTTACTTTTATTTAAGTTTTTATGGGGTATGTGTACACCTCTTGGCTTGTAATAGATAGGGCTTGGCGAGCTTTCTTGTCCATTTTCCCTTTCCCCCTTTGTCTAAGTTATTCATTATGGGGTATGTGTACACCTCTTGGCTTGTAATAGATAGGGCTTGGAGGAGCATTCGATGAAGACCTATCGAAGACGTGTGCCTAGCTAGCAAATGTAATAGTTAGGGCTTTAATTGCCTTATGTGTCTTGCCTGCTTAGTTGTTACATGTTAATTTGCTTTGTTAGGGCCTTGCATCTAGTCGAGCATGCTAAATGTTATGTGCTACGTGTTTACGAGTGTTTTGGCATGTCTACTTGCTTTCATAGCCATGAATGAGTGTGATGGATGAATGTACGTTTCCGCTAGTCTAATGCTAGTCGGAATTCATAGATGGGCTAGTCCAACGCTAGACCCTTAGGATTTCCCTTTCGATAGTGCATATTTGCATGTTCACTACATGTCATGCATTTTTCTTAGTTTTATCATTTGGCATGTTCCTCGAACCCCTTTTCCCCTCATTTTAGGACTTTTGCATCTCATACTAGTTATAGGGTTCATTTGCTTGGAGAGTCCCCTTAAATATGGGATATAGACGAGTGTGGCTTTTTCTAAAGCCTTAGCACGCTTGTATCCCCTCTATCAAAGGGCAAATTGAGTCACGATTTAGGTCTCCCCGTACCCAATATGCATGAATTCCCTAGGCTCATGCATTCTCAATCCACTCTATCATTGCACTTTCACTTTTGTCACACATGCACTTTTTTATCTTCACTTGCACACGAACACTTTTATCTTCACTCGCACACGAGTACTTTCATCTTCATTTGCACACCGACACTTTCACACTTTTCTCTAAATTGCATACATGCATTTTGCCCACTAGCACTTGGAGTATATTTTATACATTCAAGGACATTTTCTTTGCACACTTCCCCTCACACTATTGTTTTTATTACTTTTTCACACAAACGCACATTTTTCATGGCATGCATTCATCCACTCATTTTTCACGTCATTTAGGTTTAGGTGTGACCTCTCCAAAAGGATCATTATTGGGCTTCACAATTAATGTGATTGGCACCACTCAACATTTGAAGAGAAATTTCCCCCATGTCCCCCTAGGTCTAGGTTTTTGCATTCATATAGACATATCCAACACGCGATAC
>NW_020863544.1:0-21333 GCF_003713205.1 Coffea eugenioides
TGTGAGAACCCAGATTTGCCCTAATATTTTCTTAGGGTTTTTCCCCTTAAATTTCATGTTTTCTGCATTTTCTGGCCTAGGATTATTTTCTTGGTGGATTTTATGAGCAATTAGAGTTTTAAGATGATTTTTCTAGTATTGGAGTATTTTTAGAACAGTAAGAATATATATTGGACGTGGGACCCACGAGTGCGAAAAGTTCGGGAAAATTCGGCCAATAAGTTTAAGTTTCGGATACTGTGTAAAATTTATCGGGTGTTAAGAGATAAGTAGTGTGTGGTGATAGTGATTGATGTGAGAGAGAAAAGAAAGATAAGAATGCATTTAATGAGGTGACAAGTGTCACCTTCTCATTGGGTGGACTTTAAGAATTACTATTCACATTTTTGACTTTTGACCAAAATTAGTTAATATCTCCAAAAATTCACAAAATTCACCATTTTTCTTCCTTGTGTTGGCCGGCCCTCTCTCTCTCAAAGAAGAAGGAAACTTCCCAACTTTCAAGCTTCCATTTCACTCAATCTTCCACAAACAAGAGTTTAGGTTTGATTTCATTCCATAAAAACCTTTCTTCTAGTGATAGTAAGTGTATTAGTGAAGTTTGTTTGAAGCTCTAAGGTGGTCAACATCTCTCTTTCTCTTGTTACTTGGTAAGTGATGCTTGAACCCCCCTACTACACCTAATGATGGTTATATTATGCTTAGAAGTGGCTTGAGTGATGGATTATATGATTTATTTCTTGGTTTGGCTTGATTTGGTGAAGTTTTTAATTTTATGATGAATTTTCTGGTTTAATATGAAATGGATGTTGTAGCCATCTTTGATGATTGGCAATGGACTCTAATGACTCTAGTAGGTGTGAATTGTGGATTAATGCAACCAATTTTGGATTTGAAGTGAATTGTAAAAAGTTAGGGTTCATGAACCCCTATTCTGTCCGAAATTTTAGGTCATGGATAGAGGCCGAATTGGACTTTGCTCAAAACATGAAAGTTGTAGGTATTGATGATTTTGATGTGCCTGCAAAATTTCAGGGCATTTGGAGTAGTATAGAGAGAGTTATGCCATTTTTACTGTTGCTGTTTTTGGTGAACAGAATGTCCGAACTGCGATAGTAATCGATTGTTTTGACTGGAATTGGTTTAGATTTTGAAGTTGGTGCCTTCTGATGAAATGTAGCTGGATGTCTTAGCTTTCATGTGCCTTTGGAATCAATGCATTTGGACCTGTGTAGGCTGAGATAGACGTATTACAGTTTTCTGTGATTTTGGAACCTGCAATGACGGTTCTGGGTTGGTTTTCGGCATTTTTGACCTAGTTGTGCTAGGATTTGGACTGAGAGGCCTTCTACATTGTTGTATCCCTGTCTGTTAGCTTCGAGATGGTGGGTCTTACGCCCTCATCCGAGAAGCGTAGCGCATTTTGTGCCATTACCGCTTTTGGAGGCCAAAAACTGTTTTTGTAGTTGGGACGAATGAGTTCCAATTCTTGATTTTCTGGTTTGCTATTATGCTTGTTTATGCATATGAAACCCTATTGGGTTATGGCTTTGCGACTCGTTATCGAGTCTTATGGTAATTGTTCACTTGTTCTAGGAGGAAACGGTGGTGCACGACGTTCGTTTAACGACGGTGCATGAAACATCATTTTCTTACTTGGTGAGTATACTACTCACTTAATTGTTACTATGTGGCTTTGCTAAATGTATATGTGATGCCTTGAAGGCTTACTTGGATATTGGAATTGATTAAGGTGAGGGTGTACTTGACCGCCCTCACCCCTGTTGATAGTACCACTGATTGGCTACCGTTTTACTGCATTACTGAACTTGATATAGTGGATGGTGAATTCCATTTCATGGAAACTGAATTGGTGTCGTTTGGACGAATGTCCAACGGCCTTACTGTATCACTGAGCTCAACCCCGTTTGGTAGTCAATTGGATCGAGCCGGCGAGGGCTTGGTCGTGAAAATTGTCATGCCACGGGGACTGTACTGTGGAATCTTGTGGTAATGAGACCTTTGGTTCCGGTATACTCGAGTATTACCAAAATGACTGAATGGAGTGCGGGCCCGGTTGGGGTATGTTTGGTGGAAGGAATGGGAGTGAAGTGGGTTCTACGGTTGCTACTCATAAACGTTGACGGAGAGTCAATGAGATTGGATCAAGAATATAAGCGTGGCAATGGGCTCTTGAGAGCCGACCGTATCCTTTCACTGATTTGCTTTACTTCGAAATTGCATACTTGAAATGAATGGTTATGCTTATGTGATCTTAATTGCTATTGTGATAGTTGCTCACTGAGCTTTAGCTCACACCGTTCCATTTGTTTTCCTTACAGGAAAATGAACACTTTTGGAAAAGATTGTAATAGTTGAATGACAAGTTGAGCTCATGTACATGTATTTTGAATAGCTCCTTGAGGGTGAAACCCTAAGTGTTTTGTTTCCTCCAATGTTTGGTTTGTAAATGGTTATTGTACATGTATGGATTAGATGGATATTTTGGTATGCCGATTTGGCTTGGAAATGTTGGATTTCAATGTGTATATGTTAAATTGATGTTTGGATGACCTTTGAATCGATTTGGATTTCAAACGGCAAAAGAAAATTTTTGAACGAAAAGTCACTGGACTGAATCCGGCCAGGAATCCGGCCAGAAACTGGCCGGATTGCCGGCCGGATTACGAAGGGTTTTGGAAAAATTTTGGATTGCTCTCGGCCTAGTATCCGGCCGGACATCCGGCCGGATTCTGACGTGTCCTGCATTATTCATCTTCGGCGCAAAATTTTCATTTTTTTTATTTTGTGATTTTGACTTGTTTGCGTGAATGGTGAGTTCCGGAACGTTCTAGAACGATGTAAACTGTACCGTAGTCCTGGCGAGAGCTGGGCAGGCAGTCCGCTAACCCCTTTGGTTCGCCTTAGGGGAAGGTGGGGCTGTCACAGGTGGTATCAGAGCCACTTCGCGTGGTCTCTGCGCGGAGTGAGACTGGGCCAAGTGGTGTTGTGGTCCTAATCTCATGGATATGTCTAAGTGCTCGTTTGAGCGTAAGTTATGAACCGGGCATGTGATAAGTGTACGAATCATTATCATGGGACTCGAGGAAGCTAGGTATGTATGTCGGATAGGAATCTTTAATAAGGATGGTTTACTCTTGGGACCGGCCGGCTCGAGATGTGAATTATCTTAGACAAGATTCTTGCGCCCGGATACGAAAGATATGAAGGCCTAGGTTAGAAAGGATTTGGTGAACTAGAAAGGCGATTCTATGGAATTTCGTGTGGTTTGTTCGGGTGTGGTTAAGCGTGATCGACCTTGATTAAGATATAAATATTTGGACGAAACCCTAGAAGGGGAAAAGCTTTTCGTGAATTCTTTTGCATTTGTGACCTAGTTGTTCATAGTACTATTGAGGACCCTATTGTTTCATGCAATGACTTCGTATGTACTTGACTGACTGTTCCGTATGATTGCTTAACTTGGTTATGTGATCTATGTATACGTGTTACGTGTTTAAATGCTCTTCGCAGTAAATGTTTGAGTTGCTTACTCTTGTTTCATTGTTCCTGTCTGGTGCTACGGAAAGGAGGGTTAGGTGCCCTTTAACAGTATCTTCATTTGGTGACCTAGATTGACTTAGATTGATGGAAGGCACTCGGAGTGGTCGAGGCCGTGGACGCAGGACTAGACAACCCATACCGGTTAGGGGTACGGGGGAAACCTCGACTGGACCTGATCCTGAACCCCAAGCCGACCCTAATGCCCAGATAGCTGCTGCTATGTAGCAAATGACAAACCTGCTTGCACAAGTAGTGCAGCAGCAAGCCCAGAACCCAAACCCTAACCCTGGAAACCCCGGAAACCCTGGCCATCATATTGAGAGCGAGGATAGAGCTCTCGAACGATTTCAAAAGTTCGCTCCGCCAAAGTTTGTTGGGGGACCCGATCCTGACGTTGCCGAAAGATGGCTTGAAAAGATGGTGGATATATTTGCAGCCCTACACTACCCTGACGAGCGGCAGGTGACTTTTGCCGTGTTCCAGCTTGAGGGGGCAGCCCGTTCCTGGTGGAACGTAATTAGGCAGAAATGGGAGCGGGAGCAGACGCCTAGGACTTGGGTGAATTTCATCCGAGACTTTAATGCAAAGTTTTTCCCTTCTCTAGTCCAGGAGAGGAAGGAGGACGAGTTTATCCGGCTCCGGCAAGGGGCTCAGACTGTGGCGGAGTATGAGAGCCAGTTCACCCGCCTATCCAAATTTGCGCCCGAACTCATCATGACCGAGCAACGAAGAATACGGCGATTTGTCCAGGGTCTGAACGTAGAAATCCAGAAGGCCCTTGCGGCAGCCCAAATTAACGCCTTCAGCGAAGCGGTGGAGAAGGCCCAACGAGTGGAGAATGCGAGGCTCCAGGTGAAAAACTTCCAGGCGAAAAAGAGGGGATTCCCTGGAAGTAGTTCGGGGCAGGGGGATGAAAGTACCCCTCCCAAGTTTGGGCGGGGAACGGGAGGAGTAAGAATGCCGGGAGTGTCACAAGAGAGCCTGTCAAGAGGAAGCTCGGCTTCTACAGCACGCGGACCCTGCGGGTATTGTGGAAAATTAAACCATTCGGAGGACAATTGCTGGAAGAAAGGAGGAAAATGCTTGCTCTGTGGGAGTGCCGAACATCAACTTGCTAACTGTCCAGCTCGCCTGCGCGAGCGGCAAGGGACTCTGCCACCAACTACGACCAACCCTGCCCAGTCGAAGGGGGACAAGGATGGATCGAAAGTGTCCTCTCGGGTGTACTCCTTAGATGTTGACCCATCAGAGGACGTGGAAGGTAAGAATTTAATGAACCTGGCCAGTGAAGGGGTACAGATCAGTATAATGCTCAATTTAATCCCGGAGTAGTCAATGATAAGGAATTTCGAGGACGAAATTCTTTTAAGGGGGAGAGAGTGTGAGAACCCGTATTGCCCTAATATTTTCCTAGGGTTTTTCCCCCCTTAAATTTCATGTTTTCTGCATTTTCTGGCCTAGGAATATTTTCTTGGTGGATTTTATGAGCAGTTATAGTTTTTAGATGATTTTTCTAGTATTGGAGAGTTTTTAGAAAATTAAGAATATATATTGGACGTGGGACCCACTAGTGCGGAAAGTTCGGAAAAATTCGGCCAATACGGTTAAGTTTCGGATACTGTGTAAAATTTATCGGGTGTTAAGAGATAAGTAGTGTGTGTGAAGTGATTGATGTGAGAGAGAAAAGAAAGATAAGAATGCATTTAATGAGGTGACAAGTGTCACCTTCTCATTGGGTGGACTTTAAGAATTACTATTCACATTTTTGACTTTTGACCAAAATTAGTTAATATCTCCAAAAATTCACAAAATTCACCATTTTTCTTCCTTGTGTTGGCCGGCCCTCTCTCTCTCAAAGAAGAAGGAAACTTCCCAACTTTCAAGCTTCCATTTCACTCAATCTTCCACAAACAAGAGTTTAGGTTTGATTTCATTCCATAAAAACCTTTCTTCTAGTGATAGTAAGTGTATTAGTGAAGTTTGTTTGAAGCTCTAAGGTGGTCAACATCTCTCTTTCTCTTGTTACTTGGTAAGTGATGCTTGAACCCCCCTACTACACCTAATGATGGTTATATTATGCTTAGAAGTGGCTTGAGTGATGGATTATATGATTTATTTCTTGGTTTGGCTTGATTTGGTGAAGTTTTTAATTTTATGATGAATTTTCTGGTTTAATATGAAATGGATGTTGTAGCCATCTTTGATGATTGGCAATGGACTCTAATGACTCTAGTAGGTGTGAATTGTGGATTAATGCAACCAATTTTGGATTTGAAGTGAATTGTAAAAAGTTAGGGTTCATGAACCCCTATTCTGTCCGAAATTTTAGGTCATGGATAGAGGCCGAATTGGACTTTGCTCAAAACATAAAAGTTGTAGGTATTGATTAGTTTGATGTGCCTGCAAAATTTCAGGGCATTTGGAGTAGTATAGAGAGAGTTATGCCGTTTTTACTGTTGCTGTTTTTGGTGAACAGAATGTCCGAACTGCGATAGTAATCGATTGTTTTGACTGGAATTGGTTTGGATTTTGAAGTTGGTGCCTTCTGATGAAATGTAGCTGGATGTCTTAGCTTTCATGTGCCTTTGGAATCAATGCATTTGGACCTGTGTAGGCTGAGATAGACGTATTACAGTTTTCTGTGATTTTGGAACCTGCAATGACGGTTCTGGGTTGGTTTTCGGCATTTTTGACCTAGTTGTGCTAGGATTTGGACTGAGAGGCCTTCTACATTGTTGTAGCCCTGTCTGTTAGCTTCGAGATGGTGGGTCTTACGCCCTCATCCGAGAAGCGTAACGCATTTTGTGCCATTACCGCTTTTGGAGGCCAAAAACTGTTTTTGTAGTTGGGACGAATGAGTTCCAATTCTTGATTTTCTGGTTTGCTATTATGCTTGTTTATGCATATGAAACCCTATTGGGTTATGGCTTTGCGACTCGTTATCGAGTCTTATGGTAATTGTTCACTTGTTCTAGGAGGAAACGGTGGTGCACGACGTTCGTTTAACGACGGTGCATGAAACATCATTTTCTTACTTGGTGAGTATACTACTCACTTAATTGTTACTATGTGGCTTTGCTAAATGTATATGTGATGCCTTGAAGGCTTACTTGGATATTGGAATTGATTAAGGTGAGGGTGTACTTGACCGCCCTCACCCCTGTTGATAGTACCACTGATTGGCTACCGTTTTACTGCATTACTGAACTTGATATAGTGGATGGTGAATTCCATTTCATGGAAACTGAATTGGTGTCGTTTGGACGAATGTCCAACGGCCTTACTGTATCACTGAGCTCAACCCCGTTTGGTAGTCAATTGGATCGAGCCGGCGAGGGCTTGGTCGTGAAAATTGTCATGCCACGGGGACTGTACTGTGGAATCTTGTGGTAATGAGACCTTTGGTTCCGGTATACTCGAGTATTACCAAAATGACTGAATGGAGTGCGGGCCCGGTTGGGGTATGTTTGGTGGAAGGAATGGGAGTGAAGTGGGTTCTACGGTTGCTACTCATAAACGTTGACGGAGAGTCAATGAGATTGGATCAAGAATATAAGCGTGGCAATGGGCTCTTGAGAGCCGACCGTATCCTTTCACTGATTTGCTTTACTTCGAAATTGCATACTTGAAATGAATGGTTATGCTTATGTGATCTTAATTGCTATTGTGATAGTTGCTCACTGAGCTTTAGCTCACACCGTTCCATTTGTTTTCCTTACAGGAAAATGAACACTTTTGGAAAAGATTGTAATAGTTGAATGACAAGTTGAGCTCATGTACATGTATTTTGAATAGCTCCTTGAGGGTGAAACCCTAAGTGTTTTGTTTCCTCCAATGTTTGGTTTGTAAATGGTTATTGTACATGTATGGATTAGATGGATATTTTGGTATGCCGATTTGGCTTGGAAATGTTGGATTTCAATGTGTATATGTTAAATTGATGTTTGGATGACCTTTGAATCGATTTGGATTTCAAACGGCAAAAGAAAATTTTTGAACGAAAAGTCACTGGACTGAATCCGGCCAGGAATCCGGCCAGAAACTGGCCGGATTGCC
The DNA here is from genome assembly GCF_003713205.1 of Coffea eugenioides. NCBI lineage: Eukaryota > Viridiplantae > Streptophyta > Magnoliopsida > Gentianales > Rubiaceae > Coffea > Coffea eugenioides. The sequence goes on from NW_020863544.1 coordinate 7,621, forward strand.
GGCCGGATTACGAAGGGTTTTGGAAAAATTTTGGATTGCTCTCGGCCTAGTATCCGGCCGGACATCCGGCCGGATTCTGACGTGTCCTGCATTATTCATCTTCGGCGCAAAATTTTCATTTTTTTTATTTTGTGATTTTGACTTGTTTGCGTGAATGGTGAGTTCCGGAACGTTCTAGAACGATGTAAACTGTACCGTAGTCCTGGCGAGAGCTGGGCAGGCAGTCCGCTAACCCCTTTGGTTCGCCTTAGGGGAAGGTGGGGCTGTCACAGGTGGTATCAGAGCCACTTCGCGTGGTCTCTGCGCGGAGTGAGACTGGGCCAAGTGGTGTTGTGGTCCTAATCTCATGGATATGTCTAAGTGCTCGTTTGAGCGTAAGTTATGAACCGGGCATGTGATAAGTGTACGAATCATTATCATGGGACTCGAGGAAGCTAGGTATGTATGTCGGATAGGAATCTTTAATAAGGATGGTTTACTCTTGGGACCGGCCGGCTCGAGATGTGAATTATCTTAGACAAGATTCTTGCGCCCGGATACGAAAGATATGAAGGCCTAGGTTAGAAAGGATTTGGTGAACTAGAAAGGCGATTCTATGGAATTTCGTGTGGTTTGTTCGGGTGTGGTTAAGCGTGATCGACCTTGATTAAGATATAAATATTTGGACGAAACCCTAGAAGGGGAAAAGCTTTTCGTGAATTCTTTTGCATTTGTGACCTAGTTGTTCATAGTACTATTGAGGACCCTATTGTTTCATGCAATGACTTCGTATGTACTTGACTGACTGTTCCGTATGATTGCTTAACTTGGTTATGTGATCTATGTATACGTGTTACGTGTTTAAATGCTCTTCGCAGTAAATGTTTGAGTTGCTTACTCTTGTTTCATTGTTCCTGTCTGGTGCTACGGAAAGGAGGGTTAGGTGCCCTTTAACAGTATCTTCATTTGGTGACCTAGATTGACTTAGATTGATGGAAGGCACTCGGAGTGGTCGAGGCCGTGGACGCAGGACTAGACAACCCATACCGGTTAGGGGTACGGGGGAAACCTCGACTGGACCTGATCCTGAACCCCAAGCCGACCCTAATGCCCAGATAGCTGCTGCTATGTAGCAAATGACAAACCTGCTTGCACAAGTAGTGCAGCAGCAAGCCCAGAACCCAAACCCTAACCCTGGAAACCCCGGAAACCCTGGCCATCATATTGAGAGCGAGGATAGAGCTCTCGAACGATTTCAAAAGTTCGCTCCGCCAAAGTTTGTTGGGGGACCCGATCCTGACGTTGCCGAAAGATGGCTTGAAAAGATGGTGGATATATTTGCAGCCCTACACTACCCTGACGAGCGGCAGGTGACTTTTGCCGTGTTCCAGCTTGAGGGGGCAGCCCGTTCCTGGTGGAACGTAATTAGGCAGAAATGGGAGCGGGAGCAGACGCCTAGGACTTGGGTGAATTTCATCCGAGACTTTAATGCAAAGTTTTTCCCTTCTCTAGTCCAGGAGAGGAAGGAGGACGAGTTTATCCGGCTCCGGCAAGGGGCTCAGACTGTGGCGGAGTATGAGAGCCAGTTCACCCGCCTATCCAAATTTGCGCCCGAACTCATCATGACCGAGCAACGAAGAATACGGCGATTTGTCCAGGGTCTGAACGTAGAAATCCAGAAGGCCCTTGCGGCAGCCCAAATTAACGCCTTCAGCGAAGCGGTGGAGAAGGCCCAACGAGTGGAGAATGCGAGGCTCCAGGTGAAAAACTTCCAGGCGAAAAAGAGGGGATTCCCTGGAAGTAGTTCGGGGCAGGGGGATGAAAGTACCCCTCCCAAGTTTGGGCGGGGAACGGGAGGAGTAAGAATGCCGGGAGTGTCACAAGAGAGCCTGTCAAGAGGAAGCTCGGCTTCTACAGCACGCGGACCCTGCGGGTATTGTGGAAAATTAAACCATTCGGAGGACAATTGCTGGAAGAAAGGAGGAAAATGCTTGCTCTGTGGGAGTGCCGAACATCAACTTGCTAACTGTCCAGCTCGCCTGCGCGAGCGGCAAGGGACTCTGCCACCAACTACGACCAACCCTGCCCAGTCGAAGGGGGACAAGGATGGATCGAAAGTGTCCTCTCGGGTGTACTCCTTAGATGTTGACCCATCAGAGGACGTGGAAGGTAAGAATTTAATGAACCTGGCCAGTGAAGGGGTACAGATCAGTATAATGCTCAATTTAATCCCGGAGTAGTCAATGATAAGGAATTTCGAGGACGAAATTCTTTTAAGGGGGAGAGAGTGTGAGAACCCGTATTGCCCTAATATTTTCCTAGGGTTTTTCCCCCCTTAAATTTCATGTTTTCTGCATTTTCTGGCCTAGGAATATTTTCTTGGTGGATTTTATGAGCAGTTATAGTTTTTAGATGATTTTTCTAGTATTGGAGAGTTTTTAGAAAATTAAGAATATATATTGGACGTGGGACCCACTAGTGCGGAAAGTTCGGAAAAATTCGGCCAATACGGTTAAGTTTCGGATACTGTGTAAAATTTATCGGGTGTTAAGAGATAAGTAGTGTGTGTGAAGTGATTGATGTGAGAGAGAAAAGAAAGATAAGAATGCATTTAATGAGGTGACAAGTGTCACCTTCTCATTGGGTGGACTTTAAGAATTACTATTCACATTTTTTACTTTTGACCAAAATTAGTTAATATCTCCAAAAATTCACAAAATTCACCATTTTTCTTCCTTGTGTTGGCCGGCCCTCTCTCTCTCAAAGAAGAAGGAAACTTCCCAACTTTCAAGCTTCCATTTCACTCAATCTTCCACAAACAAGAGTTTAGGTTTGATTTCATTCCATAAAAACCTTTCTTCTAGTGATAGTAAGTGTATTAGTGAAGTTTGTTTGAAACTCTAAGGTGGTCAACATCTCTCTTTCTCTTGTTACTTGGTAAGTGATGCTTGAACCCCCCTACTACACCTAATGATGGTTATATTATGCTTAGAAGTGGCTTGAGTGATGGATTATATGATTTATTTCTTGGTTTGGCTTGATTTGGTGAAGTTTTTAATTTTATGATGAATTTTCTGGTTTAATATGAAATGGATGTTGTAGCCATCTTTGATGATTGGCAATGGACTCTAATGACTCTAGTAGGTGTGAATTCTGGATTAATGCAACCAATTTTGGATTTGAAGTGAATTGTAAAAAGTTAGGGTTCATGAACCCCTATTCTGTCCGAAATTTTAGGTCATGGATAGAGGCCGAATTGGACTTTGCTCAAAACATGAAAGTTGTAGATATTGATGAGTTTGATGTGCCTGCAAAATTTCAGGGCATTTGGAGTAGTATAGAGAGAGTTATGCCATTTTTACTGTTGCTGTTTTTGGTGAACAGAATGTCCGAACTGCGATAGTAATCGATTGTTTTGACTGGAATTGGTTTGGATTTTGAAGTTGGTGCCTTCTGATGAAATGTACCGGGATGTCTTAGCTTTCATGTGCCTTTGGAATCAATGCATTTGGACCTGTGTAGGCTGAGATAGACGTATTACAGTTTTCTGTGATTTTGGAACCTGCAATGACGGTTCTGGGTTGGTTTTCGGCATTTTTGACCTAGTTGTGCTAGGATTTGGACTGAGAGGCCTTCTACATTGTTGTATCCCTGTCTGTTAGCTTCGAGATGGTGGGTCTTACGCCCTCATCCGAGAAGCGTAGCGCATTTTGTGCCATTACCGCTTTTGGAGGCCAAAAACTGTTTTTGTAGTTGGGACGAATGAGTTCCAATTCTTGATTTTCTGGTTTGCTATTATGCTTGTTTATGCATATGAAACCCTATTGGGTTATGGCTTTGCGACTCGTTATCGAGTCTTATGGTAATTGTTCACTTGTTCTAGGAGGAAACGGTGGTGCACGACGTTCGTTTAACGACGGTGCATGAAACATCATTTTCTTACTTGGTGAGTATACTACTCACTTAATTGTTACTATGTGGCTTTGCTAAATGTATATGTGATGCCTTGAAGGCTTACTTGGATATTGGAATTGATTAAGGTGAGGGTGTACTTGACCGCCCTCACCCCTGTTGATAGTACCACTGATTGGCTACCGTTTTACTGCATTACTGAACTTGATATAGTGGATGGTGAATTCCATTTCATGGAAACTGAATTGGTGTCGTTTGGACGAATGTCCAACGGCCTTACTGTATCACTGAGCTCAACCCCGTTTGGTAGTCAATTGGATCGAGCCGGCGAGGGCTTGGTCGTGAAAATTGTCATGCCACGGGGACTGTACTGTGGAATCTTGTGGTAATGAGACCTTTGGTTCCGGTATACTCGAGTATTACCAAAATGACTGAATGGAGTGCGGGCCCGGTTGGGGTATGTTTGGTGGAAGGAATGGGAGTGAAGTGGGTTCTACGGTTGCTACTCATAAACGTTGACGGAGAGTCAATGAGATTGGATCAAGAATATAAGCGTGGCAATGGGCTCTTGAGAGCCGACCGTATCCTTTCACTGATTTGCTTTACTTCGAAATTGCATACTTGAAATGAATGGTTATGCTTATGTGATCTTAATTGCTATTGTGATAGTTGCTCACTGAGCTTTAGCTCACACCGTTCCATTTGTTTTCCTTACAGGAAAATGAACACTTTTGGAAAAGATTGTAATAGTTGAATGACAAGTTGAGCTCATGTACATGTATTTTGAATAGCTCCTTGAGGGTGAAACCCTAAGTGTTTTGTTTCCTCCAATGTTTGGTTTGTAAATGGTTATTGTACATGTATGGATTAGATGGATATTTTGGTATGTCGATTTGGCTTGGAAATGTTGGATTTCAATGTGTATATGTTAAATTGATGTTTGGATGACCTTTGAATCGATTTGGATTTCAAACGGCAAAAGAAAATTTTTGAACGAAAAGTCACTGGACTGAATCCGGCCAGGAATCCGGCCAGAAACTGGCCGGATTGCCGGCCGGATTACGAAGGGTTTTGGAAAAATTTTGGATTGCTCTCGGCCTAGTATCCGGCCGGACATCCGGCCAGATTCCGGCCGGATTCTGACGTGTCCTGCACTATTCATCTTCGGCGCAAAATTTTCATTTTTTTTATTTTGTGATTTTGACTTGTTTGCGTGAATGGTGAGTTCCGGAACGTTCTAGAACGATGTAAACTGTACCGTAGTCCTGGCGAGAGCTGGGCAGGCAGTCCGCTAATCCCTTTGGTTCGCCTTAGGGGAAGGTGGGGCTGTCACAGGTGGTATCAGAGCCACTTCGCGTGGTCTCTGCGCGGAGTGAGACTGGGCCAAGTGGTGTTGTGGTCCTAATTTCATGGATATGTCTCAGTGCTCGTTTGAGCGTAAGTTATGAACCGGGCATGTGATAAGTGTACGAATCATTATCATGGGACTCGAGGAAGCTAGGTATGTATGTCGGATAGGAATCTTTAATAAGGATGGTTTACTCTTGGGACCGGCCGGCTCGAGATGTGAATTATCTTAGACAAGATTCTTGCGCCCGGATACGAAAGATATGAAGGCCTAGGTTAGAAAGGATTTGGTGAACTAGAAAGGCGATTCTATGGAATTTCGTGTGGTTTGTTCGGGTGTGGTTAAGCGTGATCGACCTTGATTAAGATATAAATATTTGGACGAAACCCTAGAAGGGGAAAAGCTTTTCGTGAATTCTTTTGCATTTGTGACCTAGTTGTTCATAGTACTATTGAGGACCCTATTGTTTCATGCAATGACTTCGTATGTACTTGACTGACTGTTCCGTATGATTGCTTAACTTGGTTATGTGATCTATGTATACGTGTTACGTGTTTAAATGCTCTTCGCAGTAAATGTTTGAGTTGCTTACTCTTGTTTCATTGTTCCTGTCTGGTGCTACGGAAAGGAGGGTTAGGTGCCCTTTAACAGTATCTTCATTTGGTGACCTAGATTGACTTAGATTGATGGAAGGCACTCGGAGTGGTCGAGGCCGTGGACGCAGGACTAGACAACCCATACCGGTTAGGGGTACGGGGGAAACCTCGACTGGACCTGATCCTGAACCCCAAGCCGACCCTAATGCCCAGATAGCTGCTGCTATGTAGCAAATGACAAACCTGCTTGCACAAGTAGTGCAGCAGCAAGCCCAGAACCCAAACCCTAACCCTGGAAACCCCGGAAACCCTGGCCATCATATTGAGAGCGAGGATAGAGCTCTCGAACGATTTCAAAAGTTCGCTCCGCCAAAGTTTGTTGGGGGACCCGATCCTGACGTTGCCGAAAGATGGCTTGAAAAGATGGTGGATATATTTGCAGCCCTACACTACCCTGACGAGCGGCAGGTGACTTTTGCCGTGTTCCAGCTTGAGGGGGCAGCCCGTTCCTGGTGGAACGTAATTAGGCAGAAATGGGAGCGGGAGCAGACGCCTAGGACTTGGGTGAATTTCATCCGAGACTTTAATGCAAAGTTTTTCCCTTCTCTAGTCCAGGAGAGGAAGGAGGACGAGTTTATCCGGCTCCGGCAAGGGGCTCAGACTGTGGCGGAGTATGAGAGCCAGTTCACCCGCCTATCCAAATTTGCGCCCGAACTCATCATGACCGAGCAACGAAGAATACGGCGATTTGTCCAGGGTCTGAACGTAGAAATCCAGAAGGCCCTTGCGGCAGCCCAAATTAACGCCTTCAGCGAAGCGGTGGAGAAGGCCCAACGAGTGGAGAATGCGAGGCTCCAGGTGAAAAACTTCCAGGCGAAAAAGAGGGGATTCCCTGGAAGTAGTTCGGGGCAGGGGGATGAAAGTACCCCTCCCAAGTTTGGGCGGGGAACGGGAGGAGTAAGAATGCCGGGAGTGTCACAAGAGAGCCTGTCAAGAGGAAGCTCGGCTTCTACAGCACGCGGACCCTGCGGGTATTGTGAAAAATTAAACCATTCGGAGGACAATTGCTGGAAGAAAGGAGGAAAATGCTTGCTCTGTGGGAGTGCCGAACATCAACTTGCTAACTGTCCAGCTCGCCTGCGCGAGCGGCAAGGGACTCTGCCACCAACTACGACCAACCCTGCCCAGTCGAAGGGGGACAAGGATGGATCGAAAGTGTCCTCTCGGGTGTACTCCTTAGATGTTGACCCATCAGAGGACGTGGAAGGTAAGAATTTAATGAATCTGGCCAGTGAAGGGGTACAGATCAGTATAATGCTCAATTTAATCCCGGAGTAGTCAATGACAAGGAATTTCGAGGACGAAATTCTTTTAAGGGGGAGAGAGTGTGAGAACCCGTATTGCCCTAATATTTTCCTAGGGTTTTTCCCCCCTTAAATTTCATGTTTTCTGCATTTTCTGGCCTAGGAATATTTTCTTGGTGGATTTTATGAGCAGTTATAGTTTTTAGATGATTTTTCTAGTATTGGAGAGTTTTTAGAAAATTAAGAATATATATTGGACGTGGGACCCACTAGTGCGGAAAGTTCGGAAAAATTCGGCCAATACGGTTAAGTTTCGGATACTGTGTAAAATTTATCGGGTGTTAAGAGATAAGTAGTGTGTGTGAAGTGATTGATGTGAGAGAGAAAAGAAAGATAAGAATGCATTTAATGAGGTGACAAGTGTCACCTTCTCATTGGGTGGACTTTAAGAATTACTATTCACATTTTTTACTTTTGACCAAAATTAGTTAATATCTCCAAAAATTCACAAAATTCACCATTTTTCTTCCTTGTGTTGGCCGGCCCTCTCTCTCTCAAAGAAGAAGGAAACTTCCCAACTTTCAAGCTTCCATTTCACTCAATCTTCCACAAACAAGAGTTTAGGTTTGATTTCATTCCATAAAAACCTTTCTTCTAGTGATAGTAAGTGTATTAGTGAAGTTTGTTTGAAGCTCTAAGGTGGTCAACATCTCTCTTTCTCTTGTTACTTGGTAAGTGATGCTTGAACCCCCCCTACTACACCTAATGATGGTTATATTATGCTTAGAAGTGGCTTGAGTGATGGATTTAATATGATTATTCTTCTTGGTTGGCTTGATTTGGGTGAAGTTTTTAATTTTATGATGACATTTTCTGGTTTTAAATTGAAAATGGATGTTGTAAGCCTCTTTGTATTGATTGCAAGGACTCTAAAATGACTCTAGTAGGTGTGAATGTGGATAATGCAACAAATTTTGGATTTGAAGTGTAAGTTGTAAAAAAGTTAGGGTTCATGAACCCTATTGCTGTCCGAGAATTTTAGGTCATCGGATAGGAGGCCGAATTGGACTTTGCTCAAAAACATAAAAGTTTTGTAGGTATTATAGTTTGATGTGCCTTGCAAAATTTCACAGGGCATATTGGAGTACGTATAGAGAGAGTTTTATGCTCGTTTTTACTGTTGCTTGTTTTTTGGTGAAGAATGTCCACACTGCGATAACGTAATTCGATGTTCTTGACTGGAATTGGTTTTGGATTTTGAAGTTGGTGGCTCTAAGATGAAATGTAGCTGGATGTCTTAGCTTTCATGTTCCTTTGGAATCAATGCATTTGGACATGTGTAGGCTGAGATAGACGTATTACAGTTTTCTGTGATTTTGGAACCTGCAATGACGGTTCTGGGTTGGTTTTCGGCATTTTTGACCTAGTTGTGCTAGGATTTGGACTGAGAGGCCTTCTACATTGTTGTAGCCCTGTCTGTTAGCTTCGAGATGGTGGGTCTTACGCCCTCATCCGAGAAGCGTAGCGCATTTTGTGCCATTACCGCTTTTGGAGGCCAAAAACTGTTTTTGTAGTTGGGACGAATGAGTTCCAATGCTTGATTTTTCTGGTTTGCTATTATGCTTGTTTATGCATATGAAACCCTATTGGGTTATAATTGGCTTGGCTTTGTGACTCGTTATCGAGTCTTATGGTCATTGTTCACTTGTTCTAGGAGGAAACGGTGGTGCACAACGCTTGGTTTAACGACTGGTTGCAATGAAACATCATTTTCCCCTTACTTGGTGAGTATACTACTCACTTAATTTTACTTATGTGGCTTTGCTATGTATATGTGATGGCCCCTTGAAGGCTCTACTTGATATTGGAAATTGTTAAGGTGAGAGGTGTAACTTGACCGCCCTCACCCTCTGTTGATAGTACCGACTTGATATGGCTGACCGGTTTTACTGGGCATTACTCGAACTTGATAGTAGGTGGATGGTTGAATTCTCATTTCATTGGAAACTGAATATGGTGTCGTTTGGACGATGTCTCAACGCCTTACGTACTCACTGAGTCTCAACCCGTTGGTCAGGTCAAGTATTGGATCGAGCCGGCGAGGGCTTGGTCGTCGTGAAAATTGGTCAAAATGCCCGGGACTGTCTGTGCGATATCTTGGTGGTAATGAGACCTTTTGTTCGCGTATATACTATCGAGTATTACAAAATGACTGATATGGAGTGCGGCACCGGCTTGGGGTATGGTTTTGTGAAGGAATGGTGAGTGAAGTGGGTTCTACGGTGCTAACTCGCATAAACGTTGACGGAGGTCAACATGATTGGATTCAACGAATATAACTGTGGCAAGGGCTCTTGAGAGCGACCGTATCCTTTCATGATTTGCTTTAAACCTTCCGAAAAAAAATTTTTTTGTGGGCCCCAAACTTGGATAAAAAAGTGAAGGTTTTTATCGCTTATGTGATCTTAAATTGTCTATTCGTGATAGTTGCTCACTGAGCTTTAGCTCACACCGTTCCATTTGTTTTCCTTACAGGAAAATGAACACTTTTGGAAAAGATTGTAATAGTTGAATGACAAGTTGAGCTCATGTACATGTATTTTGAATAGCTCCTTGAGGGTGAAACCCTAAGTGTTTTGTTTCCTCCAATGTTTGGTTTGTAAATGGTTATTGTACATGTATGGATTAGATGGATATTTTGGTATGTCGATTTGGCTTGGAAATGTTGGATTTCAATGTGTATATGTTAAATTGATGTTTGGATGACCTTTGAATCGATTTGGATTTCAAACGGCAAAAGAAAATTTTTGAACGAAAAGTCACTGGACTGAATCCGGCCAGGAATCCGGCCAGAAACTGGCCGGATTGCCGGCCGGATTACGAAGGGTTTTGGAAAAATTTTGGATTGCTCTCGGCCTAGTATCCGGCCGGACATCCGGCCAGATTCCGGCCGGATTCTGACGTGTCCTGCACTATTCATCTTCGGCGCAAAATTTTCATTTTTTTTATTTTGTGATTTTGACTTGTTTGCGTGAATGGTGAGTTCCGGAACGTTCTAGAACGATGTAAACTGTACCGTAGTCCTGGCGAGAGCTGGGCAGGCAGTCCGCTAACCCCTTTGGTTCGCCTTAGGGGAAGGTGGGGCTGTCACAGGTGGTATCAGAGCCACTTCGCGTGGTCTCTGCGCGGAGTGAGACTGGGCCAAGTGGTGTTGTGGTCCTAATTTCATGGATATGTCTAAGTGCTCGTTTGAGCGTAAGTTATGAACCGGGCATGTGATAAGTGTACGAATCATTATCATGGGACTCGAGGAAGCTAGGTATGTATGTCGGATAGGAATCTTTAATAAGGATGGTTTACTCTTGGGACCGGCCGGCTCGAGATGTGAATTATCTTAGACAAGATTCTTGCGCCCGGATACGAAAGATATGAAGGCCTAGGTTAGAAAGGATTTGGTGAACTAGAAAGGCGATTCTATGGAATTTCGTGTGGTTTGTTCGGGTGTGGTTAAGCGTGATCGACCTTGATTAAGATATAAATATTTGGACGAAACCCTAGAAGGGGAAAAGCTTTTCGTGAATTCTTTTGCATTTGTGACCTAGTTGTTCATAGTACTATTGAGGACCCTATTGTTTCATGCAATGACTTCGTATGTACTTGACTGACTGTTCCGTATGATTGCTTAACTTGGTTATGTGATCTATGTATACGTGTTACGTGTTTAAATGCTCTTCGCAGTAAATGTTTGAGTTGCTTACTCTTGTTTCATTGTTCCTGTCTGGTGCTACGGAAAGGAGGGTTAGGTGCCCTTTAACAGTATCTTCATTTGGTGACCTAGATTGACTTAGATTGATGGAAGGCACTCGGAGTGGTCGAGGCCGTGGACGCAGGACTAGACAACCCATACCGGTTAGGGGTACGGGGGAAACCTCGACTGGACCTGATCCTGAACCCCAAGCCGACCCTAATGCCCAGATAGCTGCTGCTATGTAGCAAATGACAAACCTGCTTGCACAAGTAGTGCAGCAGCAAGCCCAGAACCCAAACCCTAACCCTGGAAACCCCGGAAACCCTGGCCATCATATTGAGAGCGAGGATAGAGCTCTCGAACGATTTCAAAAGTTCGCTCCGCCAAAGTTTGTTGGGGGACCCGATCCTGACGTTGCCGAAAGATGGCTTGAAAAGATGGTGGATATATTTGCAGCCCTACACTACCCTGACGAGCGGCAGGTGACTTTTGCCGTGTTCCAGCTTGAGGGGGCAGCCCGTTCCTGGTGGAACGTAATTAGGCAGAAATGGGAGCGGGAGCAGACGCCTAGGACTTGGGTGAATTTCATCCGAGACTTTAATGCAAAGTTTTTCCCTTCTCTAGTCCAGGAGAGGAAGGAGGACGAGTTTATCCGGCTCCGGCAAGGGGCTCAGACTGTGGCGGAGTATGAGAGCCAGTTCACCCGCCTATCCAAATTTGCGCCCGAACTCATCATGACCGAGCAACGAAGAATACGGCGATTTGTCCAGGGTCTGAACGTAGAAATCCAGAAAGCCCTTGCGGCAGCCCAAATTAACGCCTTCAGCGAAGCGGTGGAGAAGGCCCAACGAGTGGAGAATGCGAGGCTCCAGGTGAAAAACTTCCAGGCGAAAAAGAGGGGATTCCCTGGAAGTAGTTCGGGGCAGGGGGATGAAAGTACCCCTCCCAAGTTTGGGCGGGGAACGGGAGGAGTAAGAATGCCGGGAGTGTCACAAGAGAGCCTGTCAAGAGGAAGCTCGGCTTCTACAGCACGCGGACCCTGCGGGTATTGTGGAAAATTAAACCATTCGGAGGACAATTGCTGGAAGAAAGGAGGAAAATGCTTGCTCTGTGGGAGTGCCGAACATCAACTTGCTAACTGTCCAGCTCGCCTGCGCGAGCGGCAAGGGACTCTGCCACTAACTACGACCAACCCTGCCCAGTCGAAGGGGGACAAGGATGGATCGAAAGTGTCCTCTCGGGTGTACTCCTTAGATGTTGACCCATCAGAGGACGTGGAAGGTAAGAATTTAATGAACCTGGCCAGTGAAGGGGTACAGATCAGTATAATGCTCAATTTAATCCCGGAGTAGTCAATGATAAGGAATTTCGAGGACGAAATTCTTTTAAGGGGGAGAGAGTGTGAGAACCCGTATTGCCCTAATATTTTCCTAGGGTTTTTCCCCCCTTAAATTTCATGTTTTCTGCATTTTCTGGCCTAGGAATATTTTCTTGGTGGATTTTATGAGCAGTTATAGTTTTTAGATGATTTTTCTAGTATTGGAGAGTTTTTAGAAAATTAAGAATATATATTGGACGTGGGACCCACTAGTGCGGAAAGTTCGGAAAAATTCGGCCAATACGGTTAAGTTTCGGATACTGTGTAAAATTTATCGGGTGTTAAGAGATAAGTAGTGTGTGTGAAGTGATTGATGTGAGAGAGAAAAGAAAGATAAGAATGCATTTAATGAGGTGACAAGTGTCACCTTCTCATTGGGTGGACTTTAAGAATTACTATTCACATTTTTGACTTTTGACCAAAATTAGTTAATATCTCCAAAAATTCACCATTTTTCTTCCTTGTGTTGGCCGGCCCTCTCTCTCTCAAAGAAGAAGGAAACTTCCCAACTTTCAAGCTTCCATTTCACTCAATCTTCCACAAACAAGAGTTTAGGTTTGATTTCATTCCATAAAAACCTTTCTTCTAGTGATAGTAAGTGTATTAGTGAAGTTTGTTTGAAGCTCTAAGGTGGTCAACATCTCTCTTTCTCTTGTTACTTGGTAAGTGATGCTTGAACCCCCCTACTACACCTAATGATGGTTATATTATGCTTAGAAGTGGCTTGAGTGATGGATTATATGATTTATTTCTTGGTTTGGCTTGATTTGGTGAAGTTTTTAATTTTATGATGAATTTTCTGGTTTAATATGAAATGGATGTTGTAGCCATCTTTGATGATTGGCAATGGACTCTAATGACTCTAGTAGGTGTGAATTGTGGATTAATGCAACCAATTTTGGATTTGAAGTGAATTGTAAAAAGTTAGGGTTCATGAACCCCTATTCTGTCCGAAATTTTAGGTCATGGATAGAGGCCGAATTGGACTTTGCTCAAAACATAAAAGTTGTAGGTATTGATTAGTTTGATGTGCCTGCAAAATTTCAGGGCATTTGGAGTAGTATAGAGAGAGTTATGCCGTTTTTACTGTTGCTGTTTTTGGTGAACAGAATGTCCGAACTGCGATAGTAATCGATTGTTTTGACTGGAATTGGTTTGGATTTTGAAGTTGGTGCCTTCTGATGAAATGTAGCTGGATGTCTTAGCTTTCATGTGCCTTTGGAATCAATGCATTTGGACCTGTGTAGGCTGAGATAGACGTATTACAGTTTTCTGTGATTTTGGAACCTGCAATGACGGTTCTGGGTTGGTTTTCGGCATTTTTGACCTAGTTGTGCTAGGATTTGGACTGAGAGGCCTTCTACATTGTTGTAGCCCTGTCTGTTAGCTTCGAGATGGTGGGTCTTACGCCCTCATCCGAGAAGCGTAACGCATTTTGTGCCATTACC